>NW_005187574.1:1258126-1259387 GCF_000239375.1 Pundamilia nyererei | reverse complement strand
ATGTGACACATTATACCTCAAACAGTCTCTAAGGACTGTTGAATAACTTTTAAAGAACCATTAATACCCATAATATGCAATTTTCAGCCTGCCAAAAAGTGATTGTGGCCTATATCTTGTCACTGAAACAATGTTTCTGCTTCAAAATTGTTGGATATCATCCAAAAGGATCATATGTGGCACATCATATCCCAAAAAGTCTCTAAGAAATGCTGAATAACTTTTAAAGAACCATTAATACCCATAATATGCCATTTTAAGCCTGCCAAAAAGTGATTGCCACCTATAACTTGTCACTGAAACAATGTTTCTGCTTCAAAATTGTTGGATATCATCCAGAATTGTTACATGTGACATATTATATGAATAACTTATGCTTATTGTGTTTATATTCTGGAATATATGATCGTCCTGAAGGATGGCATCTCGGATCTGTCTCAGTGTGATGGCATTATTTGCCATCACCATGCCACAAATCTGTCTTTCCTGTTGTTCATTGAGCAGTTGTCCTCTGCCACCCACGTGAGGTTGTCGTCCAATCCTACACAAAGAACAGAATACAGTAAGTTACCAGTGTAATTGTGTTATTGTTTTACTCACAGTAACTTCACCACAATCCTAATGCAACATTGCACAGTGACTGGAATACTACTCTAAACTGTATAAATGATGTAATTCCATAGTTTACAGTAATTAGTTCAATATATTTCTTGTCATATTTAGTATCACAACATTCCACTAGTCCTCTCCACCTGCTAGTATAGACCTACTACTGTAGGCAGATGCACACAAAATCTCTACAGTAAGTTATACATTCTTTGCCTCACGCACAGTGCCCTGTCCTATACAGCATGTAACTCCATCATAGATTACATAGAGTACATACCTGTTTTCCCTGCGAAAGGTTTGGATGATGGAGGAGACTGTAGAGCGAGGCACATTCGGCTGCACTCGACGACCTGCCTCTGCCATTGTGAGGCCATGGTTTATGACATGGTCTATAATCATGGCCCGAATTTCATTCAGGACAGCACAGTGTCTTCGCGCTCCTCGGCCTCTTCCCCCTATTCCTCCACCACGCATTCTCAGTCCTCCTCCTCCTCCTCCTCTTCCTTGAGGAAGAGCTTCCCCTTGTCCGTTTGCTTGGCCTTGTCTATCCATGTTCAGAGCCTCGGACTGGCTCTGGTCAAGCTCTATATATCTGTGTTTGGCAGCACACAATCATGGAACACACCTGTGTGTGACGCTCCCCCTTCGTTAG
>NW_005187574.1:1256646-1257791 GCF_000239375.1 Pundamilia nyererei | reverse complement strand
TGAGACATGCACTAAGGCATTTGCCATTTGATAAAATGAATGAGAAATGCCATTCTGTTGTGAACATTTGCCAAGAGGTTTGGAGGTTTGTCTGTGTTATTTTGAGAATGTAATTTCTGTTTCAAGAAATGAGCCAAACCAATCGAGAAAAACTGTAGCAAACATGCCATATTATCCATATTCATATGGATAAAAAGTGTCTTTTTTTGCCAGCATCTACGAACAAATATAATTCTATGAAGTTCTTCTATATAGTGTGTAACTGTTATTACATTTATTGCTAATGCAGTCATATGGCACACTGACCTCTGAGGAAATTTTAGATGGCACTCATCATCAGAGAGGTTGCTGACCCCTGGTGTATTGTATGTACGGTCGGCAAGGTCAATTTCAGATGCAGGCAACTGCAACCGACAAAATAAAGGCATCCATTCATTCCTACAAGACTGCTAAAGGAAGTCATTCAATTAATTAATGTTTTAATCTTAAGCAGACATGTACCACAGGCCTTCAAGCTGGTATTAGTTGAACCATAACGTAAAAGACCCAGCTGTTTTAACTAATTGTAGGCCAATCTCCAGCCTTCCTTTTATCTTCCAAATCCTTAAAACAGCAGTTGTAAGCTAACTGATCATCTGTGGATGAATGGTTTATTTGAAGAGTTTGGGTCAGGTTTCAGAGCTCATCACAAAACCTAAACACTTTTAGTGAAGGTCAGCATTAAAGGAAACTTATTGTCCCCAGTGGGAAATTGATTTGCAGTTTGTCCACACACCGAACAAAACAAAACCCCCAAACAAGCAAAAGAGGAAGAACATCCCAAATTTTATCTGTAGCAACAAAGTGCAATGTGCAGTAGTGATGGCAACAACACTTATGGCTTAGCGTTATTGAGCATGACAATAGCAGCAGGTATAAAAGACACTCTATGTCTCTCGGTCTTCCCTGCGGCACTTTATGCCAGCGACCTGAGGGAAACAGGTGAAAGTCTCTAAAGAGAGGATGGTTTGAACATGACATGACAGAGGTTGCCTTCCTCAGCACTGGGCTGATTAAAACAGATTCAATAAAACTTTTATAAAAAAGGTAATCATCTGAGATGAAACGTTAAAATCTCCTTAAAAAGTACAATCGTTGTTTTACCT
>NW_005187574.1:1251445-1256046 GCF_000239375.1 Pundamilia nyererei | reverse complement strand
GTCCTGCTAGACCGCAGCGTTCGACACTGTCGACCATAATGTTTTATTACAGTGATTATAGCATGTTGTAGATATTAATGGTACTGTGCTGCAGTGGGTTGAATCATATCTATATAATAGACTCTGACTTTGTAGACTTTGTTCATGTAAATGGAGACTCCTCTTCATTATCTTCCTCCAGTCTCCAGTAAAACTGTGAGGAACTGGCTCCCTGTCAAATCCAGAATTGAATTTAAAACCTTTGTCATCACATACAAGGTCTTGAATATCCTATTTTCATTTCATATATTCATATATTTGTTAGCTGTTGTCTTCCTTTGGGCTTGAAACAAACTGTCCATTCTCCCCATCCCTTAGCATCAACTAAGCATTTTTGCCCAGCGAACTGCCACCAACTGAATATATTCTCTCTTTCTTTACAATCCAATGTAAACCATAGAAAGATGGTTTCTATGGCTTTCTTTACAATCCAATTGTTGTTAACATAATTTAATGGATTTAAATTATACTGAAACACATGGATTATTCCACCCTCTTGCAAGAAAGCCTACGTTTACTGTCTCCTTGATGCTTGAGATTTGGGAGCAGGAAGACAGTCTGACAAGCTCGAGGTATGAGAGAGGAGGAATGAGTCAGAAGCACGACAGCATACATGCATGTGAATGAGAGGCAAACATTCAGTGAAGATGCAAGGAGCAGAGGTAGTGAAGGCAGGTAACTTTAAATACCTGAATCCATCCAATGTGCACAGGAGAGGTGAAGAGGAGAGTGCGTATTTAAACTGGATCTGCCTTTTAATCTTATTTAGTATAATAATTGTTTTATGTACGTCTTATTTTGACTTCTGTGTTTGCTTGTTTTATATTTTATTTTTATAAGTTATATATCATTTTATATGTAAGTTACTATGTTTGTGCGTGTGTGTGTGTGTTTATCTGGTTAAATTCAGTTTGGTTCAGACAAGTCTTCACGATAAAAATCTTTAATATGTTTTTGAAATTTGGTTTTGAAACATGTAAATCTATTTTTCTGTTTCCAGGCTGTGTATCTATTCATTTAGTGGCACAGCCATTACTTACATCAATACTGTGATTTTAAACGAGGGCTTCTGTCTAAACTGCAGGACAGATGAAAACCTGGTTGGATTCATTACAAACATAATCCAAAGCATAAAAACAAGGAGCTGAAAGCTATGACGAAAAAAATAGAATAAATGTTTAAATATTGATTTCGTGTTCATCCTCACTGGTTTGCCAGTTAGTTTGTCATGGTCCCCGTGCCTGCTCGGCTGGCCCTGTGTGGCTACATGTTATGTTTTGTCTTTTCTCTCTCTCTCCTCTCTCTCTGCTCGCTGCCTGGGCGGAGCTCGTTGTGAGCTCCCGGCCTCCACCACCTGTAGGCAATCACCTGTGGCTCCTCACCTTGTTTGCTCCCGCTACTTAAGGCAGTGACTGAGAGCACCTCGCCGCTGGACTATTGAGTAACGCTCGTCAGTGCTACTTTAGCCTCAGCCAGTTTTGAGCTCTGTCCGTGAAAGTTCTGTGCTAACTCTTGTTCTCTGTATGCAGATTTCTCGTGCTTGGTTTGGAGACTCTGGACGCTTTTTTCCGACCCCTCTCTGCACCCCTGGGAACCCTGGCCCCCTTCTCCTTCACCTGTATATAGTGCACCTGGAGTGTGTAAATAAACCTGTTTTTCTGAGACTTCAGTCTGCGCCGAGTCCTCCCTGCTCCTCCGTGACATAGTTACTAGTTTAGTTATGCTGGTATTGATCAGTCAAACCTGAGAAACTGATCAGTGTTTGTCTTACTGTCATTCAAGTACAGAGGTTAATTAGAGCCTTTGTTGAATGCTGAGCATCATAAGAAAAGAAAAGAACGGGACGGTCTAGTATTAAGTCTTGACAGATAAATGCTTCACGCTCTGCTGCAAAAGCAGCCGTCAGTAATTTCTCCAGACCGTGGTCAAATTTGGTGCCATTTTTTGCCTACACACCTAACTTCTTACGTCAAATGATGTGCCGCACAGGTTCACCGGATTCTCGCACTCTGCCAAATCACCACAGCTTACACATGAACCGTGTGTGAGCTCCAATCCCGTCCCAAGCACGACACCAGTGCGTTTGTTCAAGAAAGATTATATAAAGATAAACATTGGGTGTGATTTTTAAACGGACGCTGAATGAATCACATGGATGGATTACTTTCACATACTTTATTCATAAAATCACAGATGCATACTTCTCATTCATACAAAACGCAGCCAGTTATATTCAGTGTTCTTTGGAGTCAAAGTCTTTTACTGAACCAAAACTTCTGTTCTGGCTGTGATGTACACTTCAGTGCGGCACATTAACAGAAACCTTTCCTTCAGTTTCAGGTATACTTTTCTCAGGGGAGATTGTGCATCAGTAGAGGTATCAAGTGCAACTCTCTGCATGTGCGTAGCTCTCACGCTAAGCTGGGCTCCAGGCCAGCGTTGTCGGCACCCGCCGAGAGCCTGTTGGTTTTGGAGTGGGTCATGTTCCAGCGCTGCATTCTCCTGCGGTAATTTTCAGAGTCCACTGTATCCATGTGAGCTGATTTCAAAACTGTAGATGGGTGCAGTGTGTTGCATAAAGCTTGAAAAAACAGCCTGTAGAGAAGAGCACATCAGTCAGTCCTCTAGAGCTGTGGCTGCACGTGACATTTTCAAACTTCATTGATTTCGCCTTTTTTTCTATTAACGACTTCGCTCTAAAGCAGTGGTTCGGTTTAGACTCTGCTTCATGCTGATAAAAGTCCTAATTTAGAAAACAATATGTAACGTGACATTTTGATTAGACTTTAACAAGCAAGCGGTTCCTTGTGGAGTGCCAGCCAAGTCTGGCTCCTGACATATATGATGGTGCTGTTACACGTTTGTTGCCTTACAATTAAGTAACGTCAAACCTTACACCCTCAACATTGACTGAAAACAGCTCAGTTAGTTTGTGAGTAAAGAACTATACTCAAGACAAAAACATATCACAACAACACGTCACCTTAAGGTACTCTCACTCACTGATAAGGGAAAATAAAACTAACCCACTCTAAGTTTGATCAACCCCCATTTCATTCCAGTCAGTTTTAGGAACACACACACCAAAAAACCCCTCTGGGTTTTTTAAAAACGCGGACCAAAAGAAGGAAGTTTGGCCCTTCCAAACAAAATATGCACAATATATGACATTTTATTACTTCTTCTTCTCTTTAAACAAATAGACCAGGCCGTTCGAGGTAGGCCACTCCTGGTCCGCTGTTGGAACGAACTCCTGATGCAGCCGTTTGTTTAGCCTACCCTCAGACTTACTAAGTGAGGAGGATATAATATGTTTGTGTTAGACGGAGTGAATGGGCTGAGCCCCTACTGAAACCTCAAAACCATGAAATCCAGCTGGTTAGCTGGGCTTGGACGTATATGCAATAAATAAACACAGAATAGGTGGCCTTCTGGCTATCAGTGTAAAATCATGCATCATGCATATGTTACTTACTACACACACTATGTAAAGTATGTTTTTAATCATATAAAGTCACATTAAAATAGTTTTATTTGTTCCTGTGAAAAACTGAGTGCAACTCATGATTCAGTGGCTTATAGAAAGTCCTTTAGCAGCATCAACTTTAACAGTCTGTGTCATCACTGGGGAGGAATTCTGCTGCACTCTTCTCTTTGTTTCTTCAGTTGTTGAGATTTCCAGGCATTTGTTTCTGCAGCGCTCTCTCAACATCCAACCGCAGCATTTCAATTTCAGTTCCTTGTTTCTTTTCTTTTTCAGCCACTCAGTAGAGTTGCTGATTTACTTGAGGTCACTGTCCTGTTGCACAGCGTCAGTGACAGCAAAGTGCCCAGGTCCTGTAGCTGCAGCATAACAAACTGTTCTCGTTTGCTCGGATGCAACCTAAACCATACTGCTGTTCTCTTTACATGAACAGACTTTCTCCTGAAAACTCTTACAAGCAAGCCACACTTGCTCAGCACCAGTAGGGGGTGCAGCTATCAATTATTTTAGTAATCAAGTAATCCATTTATTATTCCACTGTTTAATCAAGTAATCAGATAAGAAATACTTTTGTCTTATTACTGAGAAATAGTAACTATTCAAAAGAGAAAGTTGAACTGCATACAACACCTGTCAAAAACCCCTCAACCTTTTGATTGTATGTACGTACCATATTTAAATTAAACTTTTAAAGAAAACGTTTTCTTAAATGCAAAATTATATAAATAATCTCATGTACTGTCAAAGGTCAAATCAAATAAGATAAATGTACCTTTGCTCTGTCTGCCTGAAAAACTTTCAAATTAGGGAGCAAGTTTTTGTGCTGCTGAAAACAGATGTAATGATGATGAACACATTAAGTAATGTAAATAATATTTAAGTATTCAACCCGTAGCTGGACTGGCCATCGGGCATACTGGGCATTTGGGCCGATGGTGATTTTTCGTTTTTATGGGCCGATGTTTTTTTGTTTGTTTGTTTTTTTGTAACTATATAAACAATAAAATGTGGTGGATTGGCCAGATGCTGGCAGATGTGTAAAATGTAAAACTAACTCAGTTGTTTGGTGGTGGCTGTG
>NW_005187574.1:1248775-1250098 GCF_000239375.1 Pundamilia nyererei | reverse complement strand
TGTTTTCATTCAAAGGCTTTATGGCTTTTCCTGTAATACCTGGTGGGCCGGTCTCTAGTCAAAATGCCCGGGCCCAATCTAACAACAACGAGTTTAATGGCATGTGTAAAAAAAATGTGGCTTATGAAGAAAAAGCTCTTATTTTCATATTTTTAAATTCTAATGCAACTGAATTAACACGATGTTTAACATTAGAAACTGTAATTCATGCTTTTATTACATCACGCCTGGATTACTGTAATTCCATTTTAATAGGAGCAGGGCACTTTGTCACACTTGCTGCGGCTCGATTTTTAACTGGTAGAAGGAAATTCGACCGCATCACTCCGGTTTTGGCCTCCTACATCGGCTTCCAATCAAATTTAGGATCCGTTTTAAAGTTCTTTTATTGGTTTTTAAATCTTTAAATGGTTTGGCACCCGTTGATTTGTCTGATTTGTTGAAAGCCTTATGTTCCCACTCGTTCCCTCTGGTCAGCCGAGCAACTGCTGCTTTCAGTCTCTAAGTCACGGCTGAAACTCAGAGGAGACCGGGCGTTCTCTGCTGTGGCCCCGTTGCTTTGGAACAATCTTCCTCTTAATAGTAGACAGGCTACATCAGTGCCGTTTTTAAGTCCAGATTAAAAACCTATTTTTATTCTCTGGCTTTTAACTCTTTGGGTCACTGACATCTTTACTAATTTTATTGTTTTGTTCGGTTCTTATATTATTATTATTTATAGCTGTATTGTTCAGCACTTTGGTCTACCAGGTGTGTTTTTAACGACGAAATAAACGACGCTGGTGATGATGATGATATTACTTCAATTTCAATCTGAAAAATGTTATGAAAGCCTTGAAATTAATATAGTTCTGTACACCCCGTGCCCCCCTTAGACTCACCCCTGTTTACTTCCGTGTAAAATAAGACTGCTGTCGTCAGCCTTCAGTAAGCTCTAGAATTCAACCAGTCTGGTATCAGATTAAGTTAACAGGTCATCTGCATGACTTCTGAGGCTTACTGCAGATTACTCTGTGTGTGTGAATGGAGCAGCTACAAAGTTCGTTTTGCTTCACGTTGGAGTTGATCAGGTGCTTTGATGAAGGACTCGGCACTCTAGATTTTTCCCAGTAAAGGTTTTAATGGTCATCACTGGAACTGTGCTCCTGTTTTGGACGCCAGAAACACGTTTTCTTTCACTCAACCTGAGCTCTGTTTCTCGGTAACGCCTTCGCCTCTTCGTGGTGTGTAAACTACGGAGCCCCTCTGATGACATGGTCCATAAAATAAATAAATTGTGGCCACAAAATTCTACTTTGTGCCCTTGAAATACTTTTTGTGGCC
>NW_005187574.1:1239162-1248032 GCF_000239375.1 Pundamilia nyererei | reverse complement strand
CTACAAATGCATTCTGAAAAGCCTGCAATGCAAGGAACCATTATTACGGAGAGACATTTAAACAGGACATCGAGAGCCCAGTTGCTTTACAGACGTAAGTAGGACCTGGACGCCGGGATAGATTTTATTGTCAACCAACTGCAAGGGCCTGGAAAGGATCACGGTTATCGGTCAAGTGTTTCATGGGCACAAATTAGCATTTCGTGCGCACGTTATACCTATTTGGTGCCCTTGAAATAGTATTTTGTGGCCTCAATATATTTATTTTTTGGACCATGTCATCAGAGGGGCTCCGCAGTAAACAGATGGATTCTGGGAATCCATCCTACCAGGAAAAACATCCTACCCAATGTTTCTGCACAGACGCGGAGCATGCGCACAACACCAACGCCGAATTAACTTCTTTTTCTCTCACACATCCGGAATACTTCTTAAGGTTATGGTTAGTCGCAGGTCACCGTCAAATTATAATTATAGGACGTTTTGCCAGAGTAGGATGGTTTCTCAGAACACCGGCTCCATGTTAAACTGTCCCAGAGTCATCATCACTGCGGCTGCTAGCAGCGTTTCTGTTTCAAACTGAAGGCTGTGTGGGCTTCATGTTGTCAAAACGTTATAGTGCAGGTCTGTTTTTAGCAGCAAATGCGGGTAAAGCACTCGCGGTCGTGTCGTTTAACACGTCGACACACTACAGGGCCTCGTGTGAAACGAAACATTGTAGCAAAGAATTTTTTGTGATTTTATTACTCAATGAATTGTTGTAGCCCTATTTCAGTCTTTGCCTAATTTCACTGTAATGAACTTTAATATTAAAAGGTGAACTGCATCTAGCTGTCGGACTGCCTGTGAGAATCTTTTTTTGTTTACAACTGTAGTTCTGTGTGTCGGGGTGTTTACTATTTACACATATATATAATACATGGAATTGTATGATTTCAGTTTTAAAACCATATAATTAAAGGTTAATATTTAAACCTTTTCCTAACAGGATCCCTTAAAGTGCTGTTGCCTACAGCTTATTATATATGTTTCTTTAAAAATACTGCAATATTTTAATTATGTATTAATTTTGATTGGTCCAATTAAAATTAGTGTTTCCAAAAATAGAAAATTGGAGACTCCAAAAGACCCCTGGAAACCATGGTAACCAGCACTATTTTACCTGAAGTATATGTCTGGTTATAAACAAATTAAAATATTTGTATTTAAAAACGATCCTGGATATCTGGGTAATGTTTTAGCAATGAAAGTGATGTCAGGTTTCCTGGGCTGGTGACTCAGTGTTTTCAGTTTGTACTTTGTCTCTGTTTATTTTCCACGTGCGTCCGGTTTTCTTGTGTTCGCCTCTGTCTGTGTGCATTCAGTCAGCCAGTCGTCTCATGTCCTGCTCATCCTGCCTTCACAATAAACATCCTCAACCAGCCTGCGAGTCCTGCGTTTGAGTCCACTCTGACACATTGTTTAATTGAAATATGGAAACCACTGGAGTGACAAAACAAATTCAGTGTATAGCTGTGTCGGTGATGATGACATTGGCACCTCCAGGTGTCATTAGAGTAAAGCTCTTTATTATTAATGAGTTATGAAGTGCCCCCAAAGGAAATACACTACCTGTACATGAGTTTTTGCAGTGTGTGTGTGTGTGTGCGCGTACCTGGGTAACAGAGCTGCCACAGTAGTGAGAACACATGTGATGTAGAAAAGAGAGTGGGACATTTGGAGTAACTCAATCCCCAGAGGGTTGACAGGGGGGCTGCAGGTCACACAGAAGCCACTGAGGAGCAGTACAAAACCAAAATAGGAAGTGCAGCTGAGCACCAACACGACCGTATGAATCCATGTCTGCAAAAAAGAAAAAGATTCAAAACTCCAGAGCACAACTAAAGAGAGAGAGCTGCTCCTGAATCTTTCCATTTTCAGTTCTGACTTGGATTACATTTTTCCTCACGCTCTACACCAAAGGTCTCAAACTGCTGCCACTGTCATCTCATGTGAGGGCCACTTTAGTGTTCAAGTCGTACAAATATTAAATCATTTAGAGAATTTATTTTAAGATTGCACACAACAGCAAACAAATCTTCAAGGGACAAACTGCATTAGATTTCTTCAGGTCAACAAGTAGTGGTGACCTGTGCCGTGAGTTTGAGACCCCTGCTGTACCCGCTAATATAACACACATAACCTTTAAGCTACACACTTGTTACTGTAAAGGCAAAGTAGCTGAGACACAGCCCAGCTGAAGTATAAATGATTTTGAGTGGTGGTGGTGAGTCTGACCAGCGTGTTGCTCTCGATCACTTGGTGCAGCAGAATAATGAAAAGTGCTGATGCGTTGATCGGTGAGCCAAAGGACAGCACCCCAACATCTGATCCTGCGTATGCCTGTGAAAACAGAAAAAAGTCCCCTAAAACACTCTCACATGAAAATCTTACAACATGAGGAGAAGACAGACAGACCGACGTGCATGTAAATAGAAGGAATGTGATAAGTAACCATTTGCATGGTGTACTTACAAAGTAAGGCACAAAAAAGCAAACGAGGCTTTGGTAAAAAGCATCCAGGACCGTGATCCAGAACATGTATGGAACAAACGTCTGTGAAGACATCACAATCATCTGTTACACTTTCTAAACAAATATGAGTGTTACCGATGTCACACATGCAATACTTGTTTGGCTAACACAGGCCACGACACTTCAATGAAAAACAAACGACCCATGCTTAACGATACTGAGGTAATGAGCTAGGCCAGAGGTCAGCGGTAGCACACAGATAAAAGGACCAACAGAAATATGTTGGGACATGATCATATGAACCAGCAGGTGGTGTCGGTATGCATTTCTTTTTGTGCATTGTGATTTTTCTACTATATGTAATGTACACATGTATGGCTATGATAGTGCCCTATTTTCCATCTTCTGTTTCCTCTTTCTGTGCAAATAATAAAATGATGGCAGAAATGTAGCTGTTGACATATTAATTAAAGTGAATTTATGTGTTTTCCTGTTATACAGGACTGTTGTGATCATGTGTATGCACATTATGAGTTAGCAGCCCGGTTAGTGTGAAGCCTACATTAGTAGGTATTAGAGTGTCATCATAGCAAGTGCAGAACCAGTTTACATTCAGTGATTTAAAATACTTTGAAAGCCAAATAAAGGTAGCGATCAATAAACTTTTCATAATTTCAGCAGTTTTCTTTTTTCATCGACGTGATGCAAACCTGCTGAGACTTCATGATGCTAACTGTGTTCGCTAAGGTTTTGTGTTCATAAGCTGCTCTGTTTCAGAAAATACATTTGTTAGGAGCAATGACCATACTCTAGAAAATGTTTGACAAAAATGAAAAAACAAATGAAATCCTTAAACAGCAACTGCCTTTTGTAGAGTTTGTGTGTGTTTCTGTGGCATGTTTGCAGTGACCTTGGAAGTTTGTGCATCCTGGTAGAGCTCGGGCAGCTCCATCAGAGTGTCAGCAGGTAAATCTTGGTTGAGAATGCCGTAAATGAGCGGAGGAGCTGATGTGAAGATTAGATTGAAGAGGATGAGCACCCAGGAGTTGGTCATGACACTCCCAGAAAAACCACAGAAGAACTGATACCAGAACAGCAGATTCACATACATCTGCAGGTAAGAAACACACAGTCAGCAGTGAGGAATTTCCTTACTTATTACTTTTTTTATCCTTGTGTGAACAACGAATTGCTCTAAAATTTTCTGTGTTTTGTAACGAATAAGTGCCATTTCTGGGAGATTCTTTAGTTTCAGGCAGAACATGAGCAGCTTTGGTGCGAGGAGGGAAGGAGCTCAGTGAACAACCATGCTCCATGCTGACAGAGAACCACGGC
Source organism: Pundamilia nyererei (assembly GCF_000239375.1). Classification (NCBI taxonomy): domain Eukaryota; kingdom Metazoa; phylum Chordata; class Actinopteri; order Cichliformes; family Cichlidae; genus Pundamilia; species Pundamilia nyererei. The sequence goes on along the minus strand of NW_005187574.1, from coordinate 1,244,183 downwards.
TTTGTCGTGGTCGTAAATCACTGCACCAGCTCTTTATCCTTTCAGTGATACGATGATCAATGACTGTTCATTGATCGTATGTTTGATTTAAGCTAATAATGTGTCCTTTTGGCTCACACGTAAGGAAAACATGCAAAGTCCACATATAAAAGGCCCCCAGCTGTCTTTCTAATCAGGAACCTTCTTACGTTAAGGTGTCATTACTAATCTCTGCACAGGCAAAGCTCAATATCAACAAGTCCTCTGCATCATTGCAAGCTAGAGTAGGAAGGCTGCTGGGTGCCTCAAACCTGTGTGAGGACAGATTTGAGACATGCTGGGAGAGCTGGACTCAGTGGCCGGGGAGAAGACCTGTCCCACAACAGGAACCCTCCAAAGTCATATTAAGTCTTATTAAATGTAGTCGTTAGTTTAATAGGCAGAATAAACCGGAAACAAATATTTGGATGCAGCAACATGACAGAGACAAAACTGCTGTAAGACTAAAACAATGATTTGCTGTTGTTTTCTTGTGAGCAGGTGAGTTTAGGGATGACAGTGTAACTGCTGTGAGTTCAACACCCGCCTTAATGCGAAATGTCAGTCAAGCCGTTTATAACCTTTTTTATAAAGCTGTCAAAAAGACTCTTACCACATTCTTGTAGATGAAGTATTGTATCATGTTTGCAAGACGAGAGTAACACCAGTGGCCGTGAACCAGCAGCAGCTTGCTGAGGTGTTTAAACCGTGAAATAGCAAAGTCACTGGACATCACAGCCTGGAGAAAGATTTAAAACAACAAAAAATGACCACAGAGCAAAATAATGAAAAGAAGAAGAAGAAAAAACGCAAGCGTTAGCCTCATTTAGCGCCTGCTGGTGAGTGAAACCAGATGATACGGGCGAATGCAATATCACACTGAGTCTAATATAACCACAGAAAGCTCTCAAAGAGTTCTCTGTCATGGTCTTGGATGGGAGGCTGAACTAAACCGATACTAACAAACAGTAGCTTCATAGTATTCTGTAAAGACCTCGGTTTGACAGTATTTTTTGTTATTACTAGTATTATTGTCATTTTTTTCTTTGTTAATACCTGCATTCCCTCCTGTCCAGATATCCCAATGCCCACATCAGCCACCTGAATCATGCTTACGTCATTGGCTCCATCACCTGAAACAGCAGCATTGTTTTCCACTAGTTCGTGTCAAATTATTTCAAGCAGTGATGTGATAAATAAAGCTGACAGTACTCATGCAATGACAGATCATCTGTATTTCAAATGTTTAACAGACAAAGGGTTATGAAATGTCTTTATGGAATAATAAACAATCAGCTCCAAGCTGCTTTTCTGTTGGCTGAGTTCTTACCCACAGCCAGGGTCATGACACCAAGATGGTCCCGGATCAGCTGGACCACTTGGCTTTTCTGCAGTGGAGTGGAACGGCAGCAGATCACTGCCTTGCATCGCCGGCTCAGCTCCAGGAAGTTGCTCCTCAATTCGTCCTCCAAGGCCCAACCCAGCGTCCGGCCATCTATGACCAGAATGAAGCTGCTGGACATGGATTCCCCATTTCCAGTAAGGGCAGTCAAACTCTCACCACCCTGGACTTCCAGTATGAGATCCTCAAATAAAGCTGCACAAGCATCCTGAAAGAAAAGAAAGGACCGTTATGTGCCTGAGCGGAGCGGAGCTGTTATATAGCAACTGTTTCGTTCATGAAATTGGTGGGCTGCTTGCTGCGAGTGAGTTCAGACATGGCTTCTCCTGCCCAGTGTTTTATTGGATTTGATTGATTGTTGGTGTTTTTTTAATAAGGGGGAAAATCCAAACCTACATGGCTCTGTGTGAAAAAGTGAATGCCCCCTAAACCTAATAACTGGTTGGGCCACCCTTAGCAGCAACAACTACAATCAAGCACTTACGATAACTGGCCACGAGTCTTTTACAGCACTGTGGAGGAATTTGGGCCCACTTGTCTTTGCAGAATTGTTGCAATTCAGTGACACTGGAGGGTTTCTGAGCATGAACCGCCTTTTTAAGGTCACGCTAGAGCATCTCAGTCTTGTGAGACTTCACCAGAGGTGCAAGCATCACAGCACATTTATGTCAAACAAAGTGAAGATAAAACACAGAAAAATATGAAGGAGATTTTCCTGGGCTGGATTTTTATAGTAGATAACCCCCAGTGAAGTGAAGCAGAGCATCGTTACAGAGGTTTTGTTAGAGACACAGCTAAGCGTTTTGTAATTTGGCATAATATGTAAAAGTTGAAATTCACTGTGAATTCGTTTACCTGCTCTTTTGCTCTTTTAGCTGTTTGGCGGTTGTTGAAATAGTTTTGTGAGCTTTAAGCTGAGATTCTGGTGTTTCTGGCAAAATACATTTATATTTAAAAATCGATGTCAGGATTTAATGAATCGATATCGCTTTATTCAATATAAAATCAATTTGAATCTGGAAATTGATGTTCTTAAACCCACTCCTACTCCTGAGGCTGCACGTGTCTTGCTTTTGCTGTGTAGTAAATTGTCTTGAACGTTCCAGCGAATAGGTTTATGCTACAAACCTATCACTAAGCAAGCCCTCAGGCATGGACAGCTTGCTGTAATTCGAATCTTTCAGCAGCTCCAATGATTGGCTAACTATCCGAGTTGCAGAAAGCGGCTTCTGCTGCGTATTGGTACTTGTATTTGTTTAGATTTTTATTATTTTATGCAGTAAAAGAAGCATTTTCTTTTCTAAAACAATGAATAACAATATAAATAAAAATAGAACACGTTCATTAGCACTGGTAAAAGTACTGGTCGATGGATGAGTCTACAAATGTCTATAGAAACCTTGTCCAGAAGAAACAACCCATCACTATGTTCCTCACCAACAAAAAGAAAGAGGACATGCTCTAATGCTCTTCTTTGCTGTACACTACATTCATCTCACACACAGTTGATTCACTGTGTACACGAACAAATGAGTTTTTAATAAGCATTTATAAGAGTGTAGACAGGATTTATAAGAAAGGTTTTTGAGGGTTTCATGACTGAAATATATAAAAATAATAAAATAATCATATAAAAAGTTTCCCTCTAGCCCTGTGGGTGGTCTATCCTTCAAGCTCGGGTCCTCTACCAGAGGCCTGGGAGCTTGAGGGTCCTGCGCAGTATCTTAGCTGTTCCCAGGACTGCGCTCTTCTGGACAGAGATCTCCGATGTTGTTCCCGGGATCTGCTGGAGCCACTCGCCTAGCTTGGGAGTCACCGCACTGAGTACTCTGATTACCACGGGGACCACCGTCACCTTCACCCTCAACATCTTCTCGAGCTCTTCTCTCAGCCCGTGGCACTTCTCCAGCTTCTGGTTTTCCTTCTTCCTGATGTTGCTGTCACTTGGTATAGCTACAGCTATCACTACAGTACAGCTGGTTTACGCTCCTGCCTTCTTTCTCTGTGGTATGCTTCTTCAAGTGGCTGGCCAAGGCTGTAAGTCTTTGTTTGGGAGTTTCCAAGGCACGGGCAGCTCTTAGGTACCTCTTTCTTCAACTTTCTACTTTCAACTTCCCTCCGTGCTACCTTGATCTTGGCCTCTCGACTCCTTCTCCATGAACTGCGCTGCTCCTTTGGGCTGTTCATCATATAGCCAAGCATCTCCGTGATCACTGCTGCTGTGGTGTAGATCAGCTGGTTCTTTTTGGTGATGGTTGCAGTACGGACTCTCCATTATGGTGCATTTACATCTTCTAGTAGACCTTCAGAGGGCACTTAACATATTCTATGTAACCCACTACGGAGGGTCCAGCTTTACCATGATCCTATCTTTCAGGTCAGTTTCTCTCGCACTCAACACTCCATCCGTCATACCTGGGGTGTCATGGTGTGACTGCTGGGTAGTCACAGGAGCATGTTTAGTGAGAGACTGAGATGAGCCAAACGCACCCATCTCCCTGTACAACTCCTCCATCTAATGCAGAGGGCACAGTGTGTGAAGAAGACCGTACACCCTTTTGCACATGCTCTACAGTAAAATAACAAAGATTCTTTCACTCACTGACCTTGCTTCCACAGTTAGCTGTCAGCAGTTTGTCACTGGCACATAGAAGTTTGCAGGCATAAGCGATGTTGATGGCTGTTTCCTGTTTGTCTCCAGTGAGAACCCAAACTTTAATACCAGCCCTCTGAAGAGCAGCAATGGTCTCTGGAACCTCCTCCTGGAGTCTGTCTACAATCCCTGTGGTACCTGAAAACACACGCATACGCTTTAAGTGCTGGTATTTCATCTCTGATATCGAATGATTTAAGTCTGAGCTGCAGTGACTACCCAACAGAGTGAGGTTGGTCTCAAGCCTCTGAGCTGACTCCAGAAGAAGCTCCTCTCTGTTCTCTATGCTGCTCTCTGCCAGCATGTGTGCTTTCAGCCACAAGTCATACTCATCCTCCTTCAGAACCTGCAGGTAATCAATAACAGATCAAGCAAATATTAGTAACTACAAAGTCAGGAGTTGGCTGTCTGTCATGTATTCAAACCGACTGTGGGATCTTTCAATATGAATGGGAAATGAGACCAAGAAGCAACAGTGGGGAACAGAATCACAAAGCTCCAGTTCAGACAGACAGTTCAGTTGGGTCAAAGATTTTCACGCCAGTGGTCTGCTGGAGCTCGTTTCTAAGGCCTCTGGCGGTGCTATCATCCCGTTCCTCCTTGCACGAGGGAACAGCTTGTGCAAGGAGGCCCTGTGCCGCTTCACTAGATTAACTGCTTGTCTCCTGGAATCTCCTCCATCCTCTTCAGACTGTGCAGTGACACAGTCTGAATGTACAGCAATTTGGTCAACTCTGTTGTTTTAAATGTGCTATATAAATGAACTTAGCCTTCGTCTTGTGTTAGCTTAGTTAAAATCATTAGTGTTACAGGAAAATTTTAACCCGGTTATATTTACTTCAACAGAAAAATTACAAGATGATCATTTAGCCTGGAGAAATAGTTTGCTGCTTTATAAGAAAGCCCTCCACAAAGCCAGAACATCTTACTATTCATCACTGATTGAAG
>NW_005187574.1:1219476-1231829 GCF_000239375.1 Pundamilia nyererei | reverse complement strand
TCCTGTTAAAAGGGAGTTTTTCCTTCCCACTGTCACCAAAGTGCTTGCTCATAGGGGGTCATATGATTGTTGGGTTTTCTCTGTATCTATTATTGTAGGGTCTACCTTACAATATAAAGCACCTTGAGGCGACTGTTGTTGCGATTCTGTGCTATATAAATAAAATATAATTGAAATGAAAACTTCAGTTACACTGAAGGATCAGATATTAAGTTATGACTGGACAAGATTAGTAACAAATTTAAATGCTAAATTTAAAAGCATTTACCTTCCCTTTTCACAAGTCTCTTTTATGTGACCTGCTTCAAACAACAAGAATGCACGGGGCAACATATCCAATGTTTTTTTGCATTCTGATGTCCACGTCCAAAACACAGTTTCAGAAGAGCAGATCCATGTTAAAAATCTCAACATCACATGTGACCTGTGTAGTAAGTTTAACTGGATTCTCTAAGCACTGCAATTGTCTTTTGCTTTATCAGTTCTCCATCGTGTCTTTCCGTGATAATTTACCAGGAGCTTGAGGACAAAAGATCAGGAAAGTGTTAAATCTTCAAACTGATTTATGGCTGTCTGTGCATCAAAGATCTTTGCACCCAGCTAAAGTGAGAAACCATTAAATTAAATACTACATTGTGAAAGATTCATGGACATTCTGTACAAAGCTTTTTGATTTCACTTCTCAGAGATGTTACCTTTTTAGCGATGCAGAGTGTGCGGAGGCCTTCTCTGGCATAAGCATCCAAATGTTTTTGGGTTTTTTCTTTGATGTGACTGTATACCTCCGTCTGATCTGCACCGGAGAACAACAAACACACATATAAAACACAAAGGAACACTGATGAAAGACATTGCTCTTATTATAAATTTCATTTGTTCTAAAATCATCAATCAGTAGGAAATCAATCTTAAATATTCCTTTTAATTACCTGTGGGGCTTTCAGCCAGGTCCATGATGACTGAGTCCGCACCCTTGGTGAAAACCACCACCTGTCCCGTCAGAGGGTGGCGAACCACTACGGACATCCTTTTCCTGTTGGAGTCAAAGGGCAGGATGTGGAGCAGCTGGATAGCCAGGGAGCCGATTCCTGGCAGATCCACGAGCAGGCTCTCTGCAGAGCGACCCCTCAGGGTACAGCGGTATGCTCGTGCTGCATGGACCAAAGCTGCCTCATCTGGACTCTCTGCCTCATACACCAGTTCATCGGTTATCTCTTCCACTTGTTTGGTCAGGTCTTGCATGCTCTGTCTTGCCTCATCAGGGTTTGTCTGTGTATCCTTTAAGTCATCCTCTGTCTCTTGGTCCTCCACATCTTGTTCTTCCTCCTCTCTGGCAGATAAGTCTGGTTTAGAGTCATTTTCCTGGCTTGAGCCTGACACGTCTGTGGTGTTGCTCACGGGAGTGGAGAGAGTGAGAGAGCCTCTCTTCCCCCTAATAAATAGCCTGCTTTTTAAGCTGTGAGGGCTGCCTTTGATTTGGGAAGGGGAGAGAGCGGAGAAGGGAGAGAAACTGAAACGCTGAAACATCAACTTAACTTCTTCCAGAGACTTTAGAGGTGTCCGTTCTTCAGGTATCTGTAGGAACAAGAAAACATAGAGTCAGTTTCTGGAACTCGTGCTAAAAAAGTTTCCCCTGAAATTATTCTTTGAATTTTTACACTACTGAACACTTTACTGTATTTTTAATTAAATGTAAATGAATCAAGCCAGAATCTTTCCCATTAGTCGAATCTCTGCACAAAGTGAAAACCAGCTACAGCTTTGTTACTGTGGAGTATTTTGTGTCAACGGACGAGGAATAAATATCCATCAGACTCAATAATAGATATTGTGGTGATGTAAAGTGGAAAATCATGTCTCGTGATTTTCATGTTCAAAATCATGTTCAACCTTTACATTTTTAGGCATTTAGGCTCTTTAAGTTATTTATATGATGATTAAGAGAGAGTAAGGACTATTTTAATATGCAAACATATTTCAGCGTGCCGTATTGTCAGAACACGTCCGATCGTCTGGAGTCAAAAAAATCATGTTGAACTACTTTGAGTCTGGACTCTGAAGTCATGTCCACACTCGTCTTCAGTCAAATCAACACATTACTCAGAGTTATCATTCCATTATTGATGTAACTTATATATTTGATTCCTTATCAGTTCTCGCTGTCTCTGTTTGAGGGTCACCATCATCTGTAAGCAGCGTATCAAAGACTTTACATCCGTGAATATTAACTGCATGTAGTATCGTCAAATGCTTGTTATGGTCAGTGTTTGGTGTCATTACTCAAAAAACATAACGTATTACGCAGAACACCTTTCTTAAAAGGGATGTAAGTAATCTGTTACACTACTTGTAACATTATTTTTGCATTTTTCCATAAAATGGTGAAACGCATTGTCTCATATATACATGCAGGACACACATAATCTTTCTCTTAGCAGTGGCATGCAGTGACTTTTACAGAACAAAGATGAAAACAGATAAAAGTGCTGCTGACCCTGCACCTGCTCAACTTCCCTGTTTTATTATAGACCAGACACGGTCAGAGCCACAGCCTTCAGCTTCTTCCTGTTAAAATGGAGTTTTTCCTCCCCACAGTCGCCAAAGTGCTTGCTCATAGGGGTCGTCTGATTGTTGGGCTTTCTCTGGATTATTGGTCTTTATGTTACAATATTAAGCCCCTTGAGGCGACTGCTGTTGCGATTTGGCGCTGTATAAGTAACTGCAGCCACAAGATGACAGTAATGTTAATGATGGATACACATTCTAATCGACAGGCGAGGAGCTTTATGGCAGCGCTGTTTGTCATCAAAGAGAGAAATCACTTTACTTTGGTCCTGATGGAAAGCCACTGGTATTTAGATATGAACACAACGCCGGCAGCACAAAGCAAAGATGAAAACAGGACAAAGAGCCTTTAACTGCCACAGTGATTCTACTGTAGAAACATGTTGGAAACCGAGGCTGCAGCCTGACTGCTCATCCATTTATTACCTTTATTACCTGTTTAACACCAGGGTCTGGCAGCTTGACTGTTGGTGTTTGTTCAGCTTTAACATAAATCTGGGTTCTTGGCTAGCTTAGGTTTAGTCTGTGCTGTCTGTGCAGGGACTTGTAAAGAGCTGAAGTTGTGTTAGCAGCGTAATGCAGTTGTTTCTGTCGTGGATGCAGTTTCCACTTTATTATCATGTCTATATCTACACTGTAGACCGTGCCACTGTTTTCCTCCTCTAGCATACAATCTGAAATCAGCTGATTGTAGCACAAGTGCAAGTGGAATGGATAAACGGATTCAATAGGCAGGCAGACAACAATGTCAAGGAACTGAACTACTGGGAATCAGTTCTTTTATCATCACAGTCCTGACACACATTTGTTTTTCTATCCAAAATGTCTGAACAACATTTTAATCCAAGTCAGGAAATATCAAGTCTTTTCACACTGATATTCTAAAGATTACGAGGACCTCTAAACATCACACTGAATGACATCACTCTACAGACTAAACTAAGCAAAATGTTTAAATAGGCTCGTCAGTACAGACAAAAGAGCAAATTGTTCCAACAACACCATGTAAGTCATTTCATTGTAAATCAAAACAAATGTTGGAAACATCTTTTATGTGTTATTTACTCACCACATGTCGAGGCTGGTTGGGCGAAGAAACCACCACACTGTTACAGATGGCCAGAGCCAGGAAGAAGTCAGTTATGTAGGTGAGTTCCATGCTGGATGGAGTCTCGGATGAGGAGTGGTTTGTCAGCCAGTTCAGCTTCCTGCCAAGTGCGGGGTCTGGTACCACCTCCTTTGCCTGAACACAGGAGCAGCAGGTGCTTACCCAACATGCCAACAATAGGAATAATATGTCAAAGCAGTGGAGTTCACTATATGCAAAATGTAGTGTGAGAAATATGCAAAAAACTAAGAATTCAAAAAGGGGGCAAAAACAGCACTATATTTACCAGTAATTAATAAAACCAACTTTTTATAAGGTCTCCAAGCCGAGTTTTTGATGTGCATTCCATAAATGTTGAACTGTCTGCTTTTGAAACCGTAACTATGAAGTGAAGTCAGCATACCGAGGGAATCTTCTGATTATCAGGATTCACTTACAGTAATATTTGCAGTCAGGAGAAATGATCACACAGAGCTGATTATTACATATTTACTCAGGGATTCTCCCACATTCAAATTAAAGAACTGCCACTTCCAACATCTGACCAATCACAAGACATGGACGGATGTCCTGACAGCAGAGCAACTGAATTTACAAATGAAGAGAAACTGTTCAATCGGCAAAAAGCAGTTAAACACTCTGCGCTGTTTTAACTGCAGCAGCATAACAGCTACAGATGGTGTCGATTAAAGTCTATCTGAAGACAGGAAGGAAAGCTGGCAAAGGTGCTGACTGTGTAACAGACTTATCAAAATGTAATATTTGTCTTTCACAAACAGGATGTGATGCGATCAGTATTTCATTAAAAGAATGTTTAAAGGACAGGCTTGTGGTGTTTTTTAAGAGTTTGAAAGTAAAGAAGTAATATAAGCACAAAGATAGGACTAGACTATGTTTTATTGTATTTTAGGTCAACAAGTACAAATAGGTGTCCAATCCTAGAATTGTATATTAATACCGACAGAAGAATAAAACTGCAGCCAGTAGGAAAAAATAATTTAAGGAATAAAGCTAAGGATCCCGATTTTATAGATTATATAACACAAAGACATTAGATTTAGACATTTTCTGGTAAGTGATTAGTCAGACGGTGATGATGTCATACCTGCTAATCTCTAATCTGGACCATGACCATGAGGCTTGCAGCATAAGGAGATGGTCTCATATACATTGACCAGTTTGACTTGTGATGAGGCTCATCTTTTAATTAGAAGTCATTTCAGGTAACAACACTGTTTGACCACATGCACTACTGTCACCACATTTGTAAGGTGTTTGTCTTCTCTGTGATAGCAGAGAATGTTGGTGTCGTTGGGTAGTGAACCAACACTTGCCCAAAATCGCCGGCCTAGGGGATCCTCACGCACCTGGTTAAGCAGTGTGCCAGTGTGTGTTGTTATAGTAAATAGTGACTACTTTGTATTACTGTAACACAAGTCTCAACATGTGCCATTTCAAAGTTTTGATAACGTCACAGTTAAAAAAGGACTGACTAGATTTGTTCAGACTTTTAGCTGGCATTGTGTTTGGAGTAGACATGGTCTCTGATTATATACCCCAGGGTCCATAAATTATAAAATTACAAAATGTTTGTTTTATAAAAACATCTTTTAACATGAGTATTATTTTAACAATACAAAGAATGCAAACATGATGTCTGATGTGTGTGAGAGAATCTGACCATGCGGCTGCAGAAGGCGCCGGTCCTGGGCTGGACGTGACCCGACAGTTGATCCTCCTCCATTGGCTCAGCAGTAAGCGTGTGAAGAGACACAGAGCTGCGGTTGCAGCTGAGAGAGCGACAGCTCAGAGATTTCCCACTGTAGCCTGACTTCAGAGTCACAGAGCGAACAGCCGTCTCGGTGTTTTCTGATTCGTACACCTCAAGCCTTCGAGCTGACACACATAACAACACATCAGCAATGATACCATGCAGGCTGTCATTAGCATGCCTGTAGTTTAAGGATAATGTGTGCTGTATTGTCTAAAATCTAATAAATCTTTATACATTTATGATCAGATGTCAGAATGTTTTATTTACTGGATGTTATTCTCCTCCAGTTCAAGCATTTTGATGTTAATTTAATTAAGTTTGTTTTTTTTAGTTTAGTTTCATTATAGTGCCAAAAAACAACAACTGTCACATCAAAGTGCTTCAAATCTCTGCTGATACCATTTAGACCCTGTTTCTTTCATTGTATTAAACATTAATAGAGCACAGACCATGGAGCAACAGCAGCAGACTGAAACTTGACGTATGTCATTAAATTAGAAGAACAGCTCTATTTAATGCTTAACTGAAATCGCCAATAAATTATTAATGAATATCCATCCATCCATCCCGGCCACTAGGGGGAGTAGCTTATAAACCAACAACTCCTCCAGCTCCTCAGAATGTCGAGGCTTTTCCAGGTCGGCTGAGAGAGATAATCTCCAGTGTGTCTTGGGTCTACCTCCCCTCACTGATAAAAATGATCAACTCAATCAATGGTGAAGTCCAAAACCCACAACAAGTCAGAAATATTACCAGCAATGTAGGCCAAGTTCTCAGTGTGATTGTACGCATGTGGAAGGTGCATTAGGAGAGTGGGATTCCCCATATACCCACAGCACTTTCCACAGGACATGGTCATGTGCTTTCTCTAGGACCACAAAGTGTAACTCCTACTACATACCTTTGAGAGGATAAAGGTCTGGTCTAGTGTTCTACAAGCAGGACATAAACCGACTGTTGCCCTGAATCTGAAGTTAGAGTAATGGACAGCCTCTCTTCTCCAGTATCCTGGCATAGACCCCTAGTCCCCAAAGTCTGTTTCTTCTATAGAAGGTCGTCTGTGGGACGGAGGATATGTTCAAACTCGTCTTTCCACTGCCTGACTATATCCTCAGCTGAGGTTGGCAGGACCTTAACTGCATTATGCATGTTTGAGCAGAGCACTGCTTTCGCCTCCTTAGTCACCTCAAAGAATTGCTTTGAGGTGACCGGTAACTACTCCCACACCTGAGTTCAGCAATTTCAGCCATTGCCAAACCTGGCCTGCTTTTAATTGTTAGCTGCCTCCAGAGTCTCACAGGCTAACCAAGCTGAATAAAACTCCTTCAGCTTGACAGTCCGCTCCCATTCAACAACCCAAGGGTGCCGGAAAGCAACCCTCTTGTCCTCTGGGAAAACCAGGCAGCAGGCCGGGGGGATAGACAGACCCTTGTTGTTTCCTCAGGCTACACCTGACCGGGCCCCACAGGCTAAAGGCCGCCTACCAGGCACTCTCCCTGGGCCCCCAACCCAAACTTGGCCTCAGGGTGGGGGTGTGGCAACTGTATCCTGGCCAGCGTGAACTGATTGCTTGGTTTTCTTCATTTCACAGGAGTCAATGAATTGCTTTTCACCTGGTCTTCCCTCAGGACAACTTTGCCTAGTGAGACCTTACAGAAAACAAAGCCCCTGACAACACAGCTCCAAGACACACAGTCCTCTACGACAGTAAGGTGGTTTTCCCAGAGGGCTAATGATCAAAAACAAATACTCTACGGAGAAGCAAAAACATTCAGATGAAAATGTTTTTGTTTCATGCTGTTCTTTGTTTTACTCCTTTGTGTCTGTGGAATTCCATGAAGAAGTTTAGTTTGTGATATTGAGTGACAACGATATTCTAGACAATGACCTCAACTAAAGACAACATTGTACAAAAGTTTAAGGCACTAAAGACAAGGTGAACATCTTGTCTGTATAAATGCTGTTGTGTGAGCACTCATCGTCCTAGCTGCATTCCTACTGTAATTACAGAATTCCCTTCGATGCTGAAAATATGTTAACAACAGAAGTCAATGAAATTCAAAGCATTCTAGCAATAATAGCGGTTTCTACCATTTTCCTCATGAGGATATTCAACTCCAAAGATACTGCAGCGGCGAAACACCATCTTATTTTCTGTCAGCGTTCCTGTTTTATCAGAGAACAGGTACTGAATCTGACCGAGGTCCTCGGTAATGTTGAGAGCACGGCACTGGATCCTAGAGTCCAGCTGTTTGTTGTACAAGGATAGGTCGTTGTGGATGAAGTAGATCTGGCCTAGTTTCACAATCTCAATGGACACGTATAGAGAAATTGGGATCAGCACCTGTTGAACAAAAAGCATTAATCCTTCTAAAAAATTCAAGCACAGGTTCCTGTGATTTTACACCATCAAGTTTGTGTCATTTTAAAATTGTTTTGGTTATCCTAGAAAAGACCACACTAGCAGCAAATGAGAGGCCCAAGTCTGAAGTTAACATACCTGCAACACAATGACCATAGTCCAGAATATATAGAATCCAGCCAGGGCAGGAGGCGTCTCAGTATCGACCTGGAAGATGGATTCTTTAAAGCTGTTCATCCAGAGGCCGTGGCCTGAACACAAATGAAATCCTTACTGGCCATTCCTCGCTGCTCTTATCGGCAACATACATTGTGCACTATTACAAAGTTTCCATCAGAAGAATACTGTGACCAGTCAAAGCTGTTGTCAAGTGAGAGCTGTGATACAGCAGTGTCAGTACAGACCTATAGCAGCAGTCAGGCACATAACGAAGAGTAGGACCACACACCAAAGGATGTCTGTATTCAGGTGCTTCTCCAGCTTACTGCGCTTATACCTCGGCCCGCTGTTGTTCATCATGGCTTTAGTCTCATGACCTGAGTCCATAACAAGAGAAGAACACAGCCATCTATGAAGACTTTATCTGTTGAAACTACATAAGCAAGACGGGAACAGCACTCTTTATTCATACATGAGTCAACATGTTTTACAGCCTCTAAATCTTTTAACGCAGCTTCCTCAGTCGCTTTGGTCAAACTCTGCAAAGTAATAAGTGATAAGTATGTACAACTAATAACATTGTTTTTGCTGTAAATAGTTTTTAATATTGAGACATGGCAGCTTTTTATCAACTAAAATTCATGAAATTCTAAAGTGGGAAATCAGGTAATTTGTGTTTTTAAAAACCATTAATAAGGACGTTTTGAGGAGCTTTTGGTCTACTACACTTTGTCAGGCAGGTCCTATTTAAGCGATTTCTTGATTGAGAACGGGCATGGCTGTAATCAGGCCTTACAGTGATTACTGTAGGTTTTTACACAGGGCCATGTGGGTTTGGGTTTTTTCCCCTTAATAATAAACATTCAAGTGTAAAAAACATGTAAAAAAACAAAACAAAACAGGAACTCGGGCGAACATTTTTTCACACAACTGTAAATGTCTTCACTTCCTTTTACTCTACAAGACAGAGCAACTTCCAACAGTCAAAATTGAATCGAGTCATTACCAGTGGACATTTTCGCCAAATCTTTGGCAAAGATTTTCTGGTCTCTGGCTTTTCTTTGATCATGTGTGGCATCGAGAAGCCAAGATGAGACTTATTATGAACAGTGGCTATTTATAATTGTCTTTTCCTGGAACAGTTTAAGAATACAGATCAACAAATATATAAATAGGGTTGACCCTAACCCTATTTATATATTTATATTTCACAAAGTAATAAACAGTGATGATTCCTGGGCGTGCGGTTACCATGGACAATAAGTATGAAAAGACAGATGGAGGCACTGGTACGGTTCCCATATAAAGCCTCGAGCTGGACGCTTTCTCTGTCCCAGTCTTGGTGTTTTAAAGCTGAATGTGATGAGCCAGGGACGGATCTGATATCGAAACTGCAGTCTCATGGATAACAACTTGTAAGTGGGAAATTCTCCATTTAGAATGAGCATAACTTAATGTTCTGTTTAGTATGACTTCGAGCACATAAGGTTCAAGTAAAAGAGATAGCTAAACCGCTTTTACCACATAAAAACTTACTATAACTAAACATACAAGTTTTTCAAATAAAAAGAGTTTATGATATCTCGAAATCTGCTTGAGCCACACTTCTCCAGTTTTTCCATCGTCAGGACGTTAGCCCTGTTGTTCTCAACTACCTTTGGTGTTGACTCTCAGTGGGAAATTTAGTGCATACGAGGTGCAGATGTTCCTGTATACTCTTGCAGCCAGTTGGTTGTGTATTATTGGTCTCCTGTGGCTGAAAGTTCACACCAGGTAAAAGTGATGGAGGATTTAAAATTTGGAAAAATAAAGGCATTCAAAAAATGAAAGACCTATATGCAGACGGCATGCTGCTCACATTTGATCAGTTATGTATAAAATATTTAATAGCCCCAAAGAACCTTTTTAAATATTTACAATTGAAAAACTATTTGTCATCAAAACTGCAAAGGATTGCTGAACTTCCACCATTGACAAAAATAGAGGAGGTATGTGTTAAGAATACAAAAGGGAAAGGTTTTCTCTCTGTATATTATAATTTACTGATGCTTTCCTCCAAAGACTCAGCAGCAGATAAGCTGGATGCTTGGAGAAGCGAGACCTAAGAGGACATAGATGAAAACGACTGGAACCAGGCTTGCTTAAAAGCACAAAAACAAACACACGCTTTAAACTACTGCAATATAAATTTCTCATGAGAACCTATATAACACCTGTCAAGCTTCATCATATGTCCAATGATATTCCGGATCTGTACTAAATGTTTAGTTGAAAAAGGAACTCTTCTTCATTGTCTATGGGAGTGTCCTAAAAAGATGTTATCAAATATCTGTCCGAAGTGTTTAAGCTAAAAATCCCTTTAAAAGGAAAACTCTGTGTACTTGGAATATATCCAAGGGAATTTAAGCAATCGGGGAAAAAAACTAAATTACTGGACTATGGATTACTTCAAGCCACTGCGCTATGTTGGAAGAGTATGGATGCTCCCTCCATGGGACTCTGGAAGAAGGAAATTGCAATCTCTCTAGGCCTGGAAAGACTGACATATATTGGCAAAGGCAAACACTGGGACTTTGTGAATATGTGGAAGCCATATATGGATATTTTAGGGAGTGGAGGTGAAGGACATTTATGAAAAAGAAGGGATGGAAGGGAAAATGAAGCGCCTTGAGGCGACTTATGTTGTGATTTGGCGCTATATAAATAAAATTGAATTGAATTGAAGGGAAAATGTTGTCCATCCTAACCCGTTGTATTTTTGTATTACTGTGAGAACGATGCTCATTTCTACATTTAAATGTGATGTAGGCAGGTTTGATGTATGGATGGGTGTGTGAATGTGAGGGTGTTCAGCATTTGTTTGTATTGCACTATAAAAACTTTCAATAAAAATATATGGGGAAAAAAACCAAAAACAAAGTAAGAGGCCAATATGTGCAAATTAACGAGTAAAATGTTGTGTTGAAACAACATTTTCAGTTTTTCTTATGAAAAGAAATTCCATTTCTTTTATGGATGTAATTTGTTTTAAACTTTGGAAAAAAGCCAGTGTAACTGTTAATGTTCAGATGTGACAAAATAAAACTGCAAGCTTACCAGCATAGACTACGATGCCTACCACCGTTTCAGTGTTGCGTATGGTGCAGCTCCTGAGCAACAGGTTGCCACTATTGAGGCCTACACGAACCCCATTTGAGTGCTCCCTGTGAAACAAAATACACACACAAACTCATACAAAGACAAAAACAGTTGGCAATACAGTGAATACCAGCCTCTCTATGAGCAGTGCTCATTCTCACCACTTGAACTGGAAACTAAAAGGCGGTCTGAGGAAACCCTGACACATGGATATTGACTCCGGGAAAAGTAAAAAGGGCTGACATCAAATAATAAAAAAAGACACTCACTTGTCAAATTAAAATATTTGGCGTACAATGTGTTCCTAAATAATCCAGCCAGGCAGCTGACAAAAGTCTATTTTTGATCGTCACCGTGTTTCCACGACAAGGTGACATCAACTCCAAACAGACAAATAAACAAATGTGTTAAAACACTCGAATAAAAAGAGACTCACATGTAACCTCTAAACCTGCTGAGGTCATTGTTGGGGTTCTCACACTCAATACGACTGTGGAAACTCTCAGGAGTGAACTCTTCTCCCTGCAACACAGACACTTTCTATCAAACATGCAAATAAATACAAGTAGAAAGTCAAGTAAGCGAAGACACAAACACACAAAAGAAAAGACTAGCACACACTGTTGTGTAAGAGTCCCTCTTATTAGTGGCATTGCTGCAAAGCAACAGCTCCTTTGTGTGCTGCGAGCTTCTATTC
The DNA here is from genome assembly GCF_000239375.1 of Pundamilia nyererei. Taxonomy (NCBI): domain Eukaryota; kingdom Metazoa; phylum Chordata; class Actinopteri; order Cichliformes; family Cichlidae; genus Pundamilia; species Pundamilia nyererei. The sequence goes on along the minus strand of NW_005187574.1, from coordinate 1,220,026 downwards.
AGACTGTTGAGATTTGATAGTTTCTGAAATGTTCCACTTTTTCTATTGATAGAGTCACATTGACTTTGAATGGAGAGACCAACCTCTCTTCCCTTTAGGCTGAATTTCTCCCACACCATTTGTCCTGCAGACATTGTTGTCACACCAAACTGAGCAGCATGAGTGTGCCTACAAAACCACCTTCTGTCACGATCCTGGGTCTTCTGACCCAGCATTTTGACTTTTCGTTTTTCTTTTTATGTTCATTAGGTTATCGAAGTTCATTTGTTCATTCCCCTTGAGTCTTCTACCCCTGTGTTTTAGCCTCCCTTTGCCCTTTGTGTTTCATGCTGTTTGTCTTATGTTGTCAAGTTTGCATTGTCATGTCTGCGTCTCATGTTTCCTCTTTTATTTTGAAGGTCCATGTCCTATGTCAGTGTAGTCAGCTTTGCTTCCTTAGTGTCAGCTGTTTCCCCATGTGTTTCCACTTCCCCTAATCACCCTTGTGTGTATTTAGTCTGTGTGTTTCGGTTCATTCTTTGTCAGGTTGTCTGTTATTCACGCCATGTTT
>NW_005187574.1:1208961-1218172 GCF_000239375.1 Pundamilia nyererei | reverse complement strand
GATTCTCCTTATGCTGCTGAGAATTTAGCCCAGAAGAAGCGGATAGTATAGCTTTTATTTTGAAAGAGACATTTCTCTGTAATAAACTCTCTTTTCCAAAGATGAGTGATTCCTCCATCAGATTTTTTTTTCTCATTGTTTTTTTGTTTCAGCAACATTAAATTTAAGAACTGTACTTTTGAGTTAAAATATATATTTATAATTTTAATAAATGACAAATTAAAAAGGCATGAACATTTTTTTTATCGAAAAGATATCGAACCGTGACACCAAAGTATTGAACCGTGAATTTAGTGTATCGTTGCACCCCTAATATATATGTGTAATGAAAAATGATTATTTTACATGCACTCTTTAAATCTGCGGTTTATTAATTGTCACTGAGCAGCCGTTAGCTTTAAATCTGATCTCTCTTCTTTCCTCCAATGTCTTTCTTGCAACTTTGTCCATCTGTTAGTGAAGTAATCCCTCTTCTCTCCTTAGAAATACAGCAGCTAGACCTTTAGCTAGCAACACACTGTGCAGCAAACTGCACACAGACTATTCGTCGTTTGGTGATGTTGAGCTAATATTAGAAATGTTGCATTTGAAATGTTCTAACAGTTAAAAAACTAAATGTTGCTCCCTCTTCTTCTGTGGGGCTAGATGCTGAAGTGCAGCAATCACAACTTTTTTCTTTTTTTTAGACGAGTACTTCTGACTACAACACCTTTGCCCCACTTTAAGCCCTGAGTATAAGCTATAAATGATACAGCTGAACTTAAAGTAATGGCTTGTTTTGTAAGTGTGAGGAGTAGAAAGTACAGATACTTGTGTAGAGATGTGGGGAGTGAAAGTAAAAAGTTGTCAGAAACATAAATACTCAAGTAAAGTGCAAATACTTGAAAATTAGTATTAGTACTTAGTAATCAGCAGAAGTGAGTAACAAAGTTGAGTTTATTTGTGAATACTGTAAACGCTGCTTTCTGTAAAACCCACTGTCATGTTTTTTGTCAAATATAAGTTACATTGTTAGAAGTTACTTATGAATATTTCTGAAAAGTTAAACATCCAAAGAGTTGTTGGACTTGTCAGTTCCTGTTTTGTGGAACCTGCTTTAGTGGAAGTCTTGACCCACCTTTGACCACATCTGGTTTAACAGCACAGAGCAGGGTGAAATACACTAATGCATAATTTCCCTGTAGACTACAATATAGTTGATATGTACATGTTTTTAGCCAATGCTGTGATATTTCAAGGTTCATCCGTGACCATAGGAACTGTAAAAAAATTAATTAATACTATATTACCTACGAATATATTACAGCTAAGTGACTGAAGTGCTTGACATGACAAAACATACCATCTTTAAAGGGACCAGTATATTCAGGGCCATTATAATCAAATTGAGCCTACCTGCTGTAAACACGACACAGAAGCCCATTGATCAAACGATCAGTCTTAAACCTGCGGTAATCTTCGCAGATATCCTTCAGAGCTGTTAATGACAGCACCAGTACAATAGGAACCAGAGCGATCTCTGGCTGAAAGGCTTCCACAACAGGGACAAAGTTTAGTGCAGCAAGGAAAATGAAGTAGACGTTAGCGAATCGGTGGAGCTGCTCAAAAACATTCTTGGGCAGAAAGGACAGAAAGGAATACTTTGTTGTCCGGATCTTGTTGCTTTTATACAGCTGTAGGAGCTCCTTCAGTTCCTCATTCTCTATGAAGGAAGGTACCACGGTCCTCTTCTTCCGGTGGTGCTCCTTGGTAGCATGAGGGCAGGATGGTTGCTCCGTGCTGTTCATGAGTCCACTGTTGCAGCCGATAATGTTTGTCAATTTGTCCCTAATCGTAAGCCTTGATTTTCCATGACTGCATACAGCTCTAATCTGAAAAATATTCTCCTTCAGCTTTTATTCTGTTCTTTCTTCTTACTCATCCTGCTGTAGAACTGTTTTCCTTTTCCTATCATACCTATCACGGCTGTGGAAGGCAAGGTGGGAATGATCAAAAGACAGCTGACAGTCTTACAGAATTCACTGCCACTCCTCTAAAGGGAAGCAGTGCTGTAAAGAAACTCAAAGTTCAAGTTTTACAACTGCCAGAAAACACAGATCAGATACACCAGACAGCAGAGTCACAAAGCAAAGATTGTTTCCTGACAGTCCCCTTAAGATCAGATGAGTCCTTGTCCACTGAGCAGAAGGAGTTTTACATTGTTTTTCTATGTTTGACTGTAAAATGTGAGATCTACAGTGCAGTCACTGGCAGCACCCATGTCCCCATTGGCAGAGGTTACAGAAACCATCTATTTTTTAAATGTATATTGTGACTGAGAGCCAGGCTCAGCTTTTTCAGACCTTGGTTATATAAGAGACTGAGCATGTCTTCATTTGACTGATGAGAGTGCAGTGAAAGCTTTCAGCGATGAATGCTGTGGTTGCCATGAGCACAGGATTAAGAAAGCAGTCAGAGGGCTTGAGCACTGTCACTGCTTAGCTTTATAAGATTTGCACAGAAAATTAATACTGCTGCAAAAACAGCTGATTGTGGGCAGAGCAAACTCCACACAGGAAGGCTCGACCAGATGGGCATTAGAATACAGAAAGCTTCACTTCCTGCCCAGCTCACACCTTTACAGGCAGCACTTTAACAAGTTCATTCATTTAGTATAGCTGAATGTCCTTAAAACAAAAGAACTCCTAACGGACTTCATGAGGCACAGACAGGTGGGAAGCAACAAAGTATAAATACTTGGTTACTGTACGTATATATAATTTTGAGCCATCTGTACTTTACTTTTTTCTGCTAACTTTTTACTTTTACTGCCTACATTTTGAAACAAATATCTGTACTTTCTACTTCAAAACAGACTGGTTACTTTTGGTTCAGCTGCATCGCTTACAGCGTTTATACCCTGGAGTTAGAGGGCCAGAATGAGTGCAGGTGTCCTGTTGTGTTTGCGGAACTACAAAATCTAGCTAGCAGGATAGAAGAGGAAGAAGTATGAGGGGAGGGGTGTTCTTTTTAAGTGTCAGGTCATTTTAAATTCACCGTTTCTATCAGCTCAACAAACATCAGCAAACACACAAACTGTCTGCAGTTTGTCGCACAGTGTGTTGCTAGGTAAAGGTCCAGTTGCTGTATTTGACAGGGAGAGAAAAGAAAGAGCGCTAACTTCACTCAGAGATGGATCATACGTGGGATTTGTTTATTATCCGTTTTGATCATTTTTCATATTGTGAAATGTCCTGCATACCAAAATATACAAACTTGTGTTATTGAAATGTTGCATGAAAGTACTCAGAAGTTTTGTGCAGGAAAAACAGGTTAGTTTGCAATAATGCAGAGAATCCAAAGTAAAGACTGATACGTCAATGGGACGTTTCGTCACTCATCCAAGGGACTTCTTCAGTCTCAGCTGACTGCAGGTTTCCCCAACCTGATAAACAGGACATTTGCACAATTCACTGATCACATTAACTTGGTGGACCAAGACATCAAAGGGAGGATATGAACAGTGGCAGGTTAGCCTTCTTAGACTGTGAGATTTCCATCAGTAATGGGGGACATCTAAAACTGATGTGTACAGTAAACCTACACATACAGGTCAGTATTTAAGGTTTGACTCTCATCATCCACTGGAGCACAAACTGGGCATTATCAGGACGCTACAACACAGAGTGAACACCATCCCCACTGACACAGCAGCCAGAGAAGCAGAAGAACATCAAGAAGGTCCTGAGTAAATGTGGTTATCTCAGCTGGACTTTTGTCAAAGCTGGGAAGGCTCCTGAAAAAAGCTGCAGATGATCCAGGAGAAAAATACAACCTCTGACTAAGAGAAAACCTGTAGTGATCCCGTACATGTCAGGAGTATCGGAGCAGCTGAGACGCATTTTTTCTAAAAACCGGGTCTCTGTGGCTTTTAAACCCCAAAACACACTGCGCCAAACACTGGTCCACACCAAGGATCAGGGCCCCCGACACAAACAGAGTAATATAGTTGTTAAGTGCAGGAGGATTGGCAGGATTTATACATCGGGGAAACCAAACAACCTCTGGCTAAGAGGATGGCACAACACAGAAGAGCCACCTCGTCAGGCCAGGACTCTGCAGTCTATGCACACCTACAGGCCAGTGGACACTCTTTCAATGATGAGGACCTTTTACTGGAGTATTTTCTAACACAGGTATCTGTACTTCTACTTAAGTAAACAAAGTCTGTACTTTTGCAATCTGTGCTCCTGTCATTATAAATAGAGAACGGGTGGAATATGTCTCCACCTTCAGGATTCTGGGCACCCACATCTCCACAGAGCTTAGGTGGACCCACAAACACCATCGCCCTGGTAAAGAAGACCCAGCAGTGGCTGCACTTCCTCCGTGTCCTGAGGAGGAGTAACCTGGACCAGGAGCTGCTGCTGGCTTTCTACGGCTCTTCAGTGGAGAGAGCGTGCTCTCCTCCTAGGGTGCCTGGATGTTTGTTACGCAGGAGCCACAACTGAGGCCATCGCCAGCTCCTCTTGTCTCAGGAAAACCAGCGCCATCACAGGCGACCCTCACACCCCGCCCACCACCTGTTTGATCTGCTGGACTCCGGTCGGCGCCTCAGGTCAATCAGGTCCCATAGCTCCAGACTCACTAACAGCTTCTTCCTCTGGTTACCAAACACTATCCCCCCACTCCCCACCCCTGCCCACTCATCTCACCAATCTGAACCCCATGATCTGAGTTACCCTCATCACTCAGGCCGCTCACATAAGGACTCCTTTTTGTTGGACTACTTCCAAGCAGTATGCAACTTTTTCTCTAATGTGTGCCTCACATATCCCTCTTGATTGTAAAGATTTCTCCTGATTGCTATTTATATTTTATTCCAGCACAGCTGGTGTGGGGCACCCACTATTTCGCTGTAAATGTATAATGACAATAAAGGCCTATTCTATTCTATTCTATTCTAGTCCACGGATTATTCTTATCTATATTAATGCAAGTAAGAAAATTGTATTTCCTGATGAACTGGTCCTTAAACTAAAAGGTTCACTTACCCACAGAATACTCGAACTACATTGTTGTTAACCTTCTTGTCAAACAAGTAGCGTCTGAAGTCTTCCAGGGCATCTTTGATGGCGATAATTATGAGAACCACCAGCAGAGGAATCATAGTAATTTCCTTCTGAAAGGCTTCAACCACTGGCACCCAGTTTAGCAATGTCAAGAACAGGAAATAGAGGTTTGCAGCCCTACAGAGAGAGGAGCAAATTAGTACATGGAAGTAACAAAATATAGTCACTGCAGTAGTGAAGCCAGATGAGTGGTGACCAGTTATGATGGATGTGCTGTACTGGATAACCAGTACGGATCTTCTGTTAATCCAGTTTACATATCAATTCAGTTCAGTTTCATTCAATTTTATTTATATGGCACCAACAACAGTTGACTCAATTTAATCCACAAAGACTACATTGCAAAGATGTGTAATAGACAAAACATATCACACAGCTAACAAAGAGGTGAGCCTCTCAGAAGTTCAACATTCTCTAAATCTCAAATTGTAAAGAATTTAAACTCATCCTCTGTAGTAACTATATATATATATATATGTTTGAAAAACAAAATAACTGTCAGGTCTGACCTGTGAAACTGCTCGAACAGATTCATGGGAATGAAAGTCAGGAAGGTGTATTTGGTAGTGGAGATTGCATTGCTTTTGTAGTTTCTGGATACACGTTCATAATCCTGTTGGTGACGCCCATTGCGGGGAAATACCGTCCTCTGCTTCCCACAGACCCTCCCCCGAGGGCTGTGGGTGTCCAGCAAGCTGCTGTTGGGCAGCCCATCAGAGTACCAACCCCGCCTTGAGTCTCCTGCTAGCAGCTGCCGACAGCATTGCTGCACCCAGCGCAGCCGCTCCATCTATGCAGCAGATATGCTAGGTAGGCTGTGAGGGTACCGAGGCCAGGCTTTTTATGGCCTTTGGCTTCTGTGTGCTTCACGATGATCTTTTACAAAGTCACCATCCTAGAAGGAGAAACGACAAAATTATTATTTTACAGATTAGAGTTAAATGTCAGTTGCCTATGTAATATTCTTGATATTTATATTGAACTACTTGTTTATATATATTACAAAATATAAGAATTCGCTCTAAACTTTGTAATATATTGTATGGTTTAATTTGTTTAGTGTGTTACTGTTGTTGTCTTGGAGCAACTGTAACATGCATCATTTCCTTAGGGATTATTAAAGTATTCTGATTCTGATCAAATCCAGATTTTGTGTGTGTGTGTAACGTAACACGGAGTGCTGTGACTGTGTGAGTTTCTACTGATAGTTAATCCTGCTTTAATCAAATCAGGAATCTAATCAAGACTCAGTAAAACTGAATAAGAATATAAGCGTTAGAATTTAATAATTCTGATGTTTAAACCATTCAAACCTGTGTGTGTGTGTGTGTGTGTGTGTGTGTGTGTGTGTGTGTGTGTAAAGATTTTAGGTTCCTTATGCATGATAACCAGATGAAGTCAATTTTGAGTGTATTGTGTTGATAAATACAGACGTTCACATATTGACTGAGTAAAAATATAGATGATAAAGGAAAACTGTATTTCTTATCAATGGGGTAAAAGCATAATGCCAACGATGTGACACCACGAGAATCCTGCCATTAAAGACGTTCCCCTTATGTTTCATGATGATACAGTGTCAGTTTGGAAATACACGGAAACTCTGAGCATCTAAGAGGAGGCCTGACATGCTAGTAGCACATCTGAATGGCAGATTTATTGCCAACAGCAGAGGATCTCAGTTCCCCGTTTGCTGCATAAAAAAGTATGAAACATTAAATAACACTTTTGAGTGGAATGACTGGCACATCTACACTCTGTACCTGGATGTAAAGCTGGAAGCATTCCTCCTCACAACAGCAAAATGATACAAAACGAATAAAACAAGCTGAAGGAGGGTTCGCAATGATAGCGAAAAATGAAAACACAAACAAATAAGCAATATAATTTTTTTTCTTTCTTTTTTTGGTTCAGCCAATTCAGGAAAACACTGAAAAAGTTGTTGAGACAATGTACAGCAAGATGATGTGCAAGCTACTCCAGAGGTTAACTGTAGGAGCGACTTTGGCTGATTGTAAGTGAAGAAGCCGGGCTGCCACCAGCAGCAGAGCGCCTGCTGCCCCGACAGAGAAAATGTGTGTTTATTTACTTATTAATGCATTTTAAATACGTTGAAATGTTTTTATTCCTTTTCTAAGTGGACTCACCTCAAAAGCACGCTTTTAGTTGCACATTATTGCTTCAACATTTATCACAGATTGTTAGTAAGCAGGTCGTCATCCAGGCCTTAATGTGTTTCAGACATGTTTCCAGTTCAATCAGTGTGTGTCACCAGACAAAGCTGGGTGTCATCTGCATAGCAATGAAAATGTGTGCTATGCATTTGAATGATACTGCCTAAGGGGAGCATGTGTAATGTACATTATTAGGAATTAGGCCTAGCGCAGCACCCTCTATAATTAAACTTAGTGTCTGGAGGAGACTCCTCCTTTACATGAACAAACTGGATTAGATATTAGCCATCTGTTAGCCAGATATGATTCAAACACGTTAGCTAATGACCTTTAATATGCTCTGGTCTCTGTAATAAAATATGATGGTCAACAGTAATAAATGCTGTACTGAGGTCTACCAAGATAAGCATAGAGATGAGTCCACTGTTCTTGCCCATAAGATCATATTAACATTCACTAATGCTTTTTGTACTCTAATGAGTTCTAAAACCTCTGCAGATAATCATTAAGCTGTTTGATAACTACTCTTTCAAGAATTTAATTGGGCCAAGGCTGCTGGGTAAAGTTATGGCTTATTAAGTGAATGGTCTGTGGTATGTTGCCCATTAATAGATATAAATAGGTCATATTTAAGATTGAAGGATTAATTAATGGTAGAACTCCTTTGAGCAGTCTTGTAGGAATGGGGTCTGAAATATGGTTTGGAGAAAGTTAATTACTGAAGTTAACTGGATGATCCGGGCATGTTAAGGATTATTGTGAATGATTATTATTAATCCTTGTGTCATCCTTAAATTCTGCATCCTTTCCACACCTTCCTGAAGAAAAATGTACACACACAAAATCTACCATAAAATCCTCATATAGCAATATTTTTTCTACAAACACTCACACACAGACACACACATCCTCTCTCAATCCATTTATCTGTTTCTCTCAAACACACACATATTCAAAGCCCATCAAATCTGTTCACACTTCACAGGTTCTGTTATTGAAGTTATCAGTGTTGTTGTGGTTTGCACAATAAATCTTTCCAAATCACTCTCGGGGCTCCCTGGTGGTCACACGGCTCCGTAATATGACTGGCAAAAATACAAGAATGTCATACGTTGGCCCACCAGGGGAAATGGTTGAAACTGGTGGAACGCAGTAAAAATGTCAAACATCACCACTTTTCTTTGAAATGAAACCCTGACATGACAGAATGCATGGTTTTATACTGAACAGGAGTGAATGGAGCATTTTTGTCCAGAAACGTGTGGAGAGCACTAGACAAAAAAATAGTAATGCAACCAAATTAATTGTGTTGCTCATTTTTGACATGTCCAAGACTCTAGTCGCCACCAATACCCCATCACCAAACTATTTATTATATGGAAAATATTTTGGATTTTGTGAGTTTTTTTCAATAAAATACTAACAATTCAAATGCTTAAACTGGCATTTAAATGGTTACAATCCTGAAAATAATTTAATGTTTGATCACTTTGAAAAGGGCTCAGTTTAATTGATTTGTTGTGTGAGGGTTTTATGGCACATTTTGCTCGTGTACATTGTTGTACACGCCAAATGAAAAACAAAAGGCCGGTGAGGCACAGAAGGCACACGTGTTATTATTACTCTCACGTCGTAACTTTCACTGTAACTGTAACTCATTTAAACCCTACACTGCAACCTTCTACGTGACCTGACGTGCACCTCCACAGAAATGTAGCTACACGTCGGGTCACAGCACACAAAAATGACTTTAAAGGCGTGGAAGGTTGCGGTGTACGGAGCAGTTTCCGGTTACGGAGTTAGGACGTTGATTTCCCGCAGAAGTCTATGGTGTTCACGTCCTGGTGCGAACCATACAGCGGTTTTTCTACACTACTTCTGCAAAAATAACTGACCCGTTTGCGGCCTTTCCAGAACATGAGTTGT
>NW_005187574.1:1204894-1206969 GCF_000239375.1 Pundamilia nyererei | reverse complement strand
GACTCCATACTCGAAGTTGTGGAAACAGCTTTAAGCTACCACAATCAGCTGTACACTCAAGCTGTGTTAAGCGATTACACAGAGGTATCGATACTCGGCCAACTACAAGAGAAAGTGTCTCCGTCCAGCAACTTAGAGGCCTACAGTTGTTCGTTGCTACTGTAATGAATGGACAAAGTCCCCGAGTGCGTTCACGCCTTTATCTGAAAAACAGACATTTTTCTCCAGCAGTTATCGACAGAAAACACGTACCTGCTGTTTATTTCCTCACGCCGCCCAATTTTAAGTTACTACCAGCAGTAAATGCAGCCTGTAGATTCGGTCACATCGTCGACAGACAGTAGCGGGAAACAAAGCAGGATGTGAGAAATAGTCGCTCAGCCACGAAACCTTTCGCTCTACAGCGGAGTGTCGTCCAACCGAATTCCCAATGCAAAGGCACAAATGTCATATTGTCTTCGATGGCAGGAGCATGTTAGTAGCTTTAACTGAAATAGTCTGCGAACCATCTTTAATCTATGAACCAGGGGGTGTGCTTTTTTCATCCAAATGATCTGACGGAAGTACTGTGGGAATTCACATTTGCAGCTATTCCCTGAAAATGTTTCCACACTTTCAGCAGCCGCGGCTACACCGCATTATTAGGCTGTCATCAGTGTGACAGTTTTACTCTTGATATATATCCGCATAAAACATTTCTCCTGGGTTTTCTGTCTATTAACTATTTGCTTGAACTGTTTGGAGGCGATTGCGATGTTTGGGTTTATTTTCCCCGAAGCGTTCTGAACGCAACCATGTAAGTCACGTGACTGACATCAGCTGATCAGTAGTGCTGATGGCGGAACTAACTGAAAACATGGTGGTTTTACTGAGTGCATTAGCTATCAAGGACTGCCGAAAAGTAAGTCGTGAAATGTGATTTAGTTTTCTAAATGTCCACCAGAGCCACGGGCGATTGTACCTCGGTAAATACTAAGATATGTTTTAGATTTCTCCATGAGAGCTCCGATATTTCAGCCCATCCATTGCCCACATATTGCTTCTGAATGTTCTCGCTACATGTGTTATCTGAATGAGCATCTATACCTCTAGCACCATACTAATAATGGGGTGGCTGCAGTTTAGGAATTAGAGGCAGGTGTCGTGACAAGGTAGGTATCCCCGACAGAATGGGGAGCACGCGCCGGGCTGTCCAAATGTGGGGCAAACAGTGTCCCTCACTCTTGATTTTCTGTTCACAAACACTTCTTATAATGACTGACTACTCCTGAAATTTTGAAGGTTTTAGCTCTTTATACAGTAAAGTTACAGGAGGAAGCAAACAATTATCAGCTGAAATATGTTTTCCGATAACACGTGAACACAATAAATGTGTTATTTTCAGTTGTAACCCACAAACGTAACGGTACCGCAGCGACACTCATCTTTCACTGTTTCACTAACGTAAAACTTCCAATGGAGGCGAAGTCAACTGCATCCGCGCTCCCGACGCCGGGGAAGCGACCTACCTTGGCACGACATCTGTCATATACTGATCAAAGGGTTGGTCGTAGGAAAAAATGTGTTTGTGTGAAGAGCGCTTTGAGTAGTGATGGGTCAGATGATACCGAAGCGTTGGTGCGTGTATCAAGCACAAAGGGTGAAAGCCCGTGGGTGGATTGCTGGAGGAAAAGTCACATGACTGATGTAGCTGGTGATAAGGTGTCAAATTATATTTATGGGGAAGTGCAACTTTCGACTCATTTGCATCCGAGCTGAGAGGAACAGAGGAGGCTCTTTGGTGCTGTTAATGTTTTTGGCTCGTCATCACCAGAGGTGACAAAAGTACAAACTTTCTTTACTTCAGCAGAAGTGCAGATGCCTGGGTGAAAAACACTCAGTAACACCCAAAGTACTTGAACAACGTTTTTACTTTAAAGTAAAAGTGAAAAAGTGCAGGCTCAAAGTAAGAAAGTACAAAGTAATATTTTTATTATTACATGAGGGTTGTTATATAAGGGTTGGCAATACAGCCACAAAATCATATCGCAATATTTCAAAGAAATTTGCAATAATGATGATATGTCTGAATATAA
>NW_005187574.1:1202375-1204136 GCF_000239375.1 Pundamilia nyererei | reverse complement strand
TAGTCAGGAAGTAGAGAAGGTTGGTGATTGGCTGCTTCGGTCTACGTGCTAAAGTATCCTTGGGGAAGGTGCTGAACCCCAAGTTGCTCTCTCTGATGCAGTTACTGGATCAAAAGCGAGAAAGGTGAATATGAAATTGAAGCATGTTGTATAAAGCTCATGTAGGTTAGACAAGCACTATGTCAGAACTAATCTATTTTAAACAGCTGGTTCTGTTCAGATTTTACAAATGTTACATGTCACGAGTCAGCTTTTATGAAACGGAGACTTTGAATGTTTGGTTTCAACCATCAGCGTGACCCTAGTTTAATATAGGAAGAAATTGTCTTTACTTTTAATAATAGGTACAGTCCAGCTCGATGCATGGTGAGTGGGGTTCTTTTAGGGGAGATTTTCAGGTCTTCTCTGGCCGATTGTGTGCAGGTGCTGTCCCAGTTGTCAGATGTGAGCAGCAGCCAAGCTGAGGTTGTGTTGAGTGTGCTCAGAGCAAGAGAAGAAGAGATCCGCTGCGCCCTGCTGGACAGAACCAACTCCATCTCCTCTGCTACTCTGCAGGACTTTGATTGGCAACTTAAGGTGACTCGTTATTTTTCAGCATGTAGTGGAGATATCATCTGAATTTCAGGAGCGGGACCACTCCTCCTTCACGCCCCCTCCGGCCTCAGGCTATAAAAGCCCCCCTTCTCCAATACCTGCTGTTCTCATTTTCATGCCCCACCCTGCCCCCCCATTTTCCCTGTCTTCTCCTCTCTTCCTTTCCTTCATTCATTTCTCGTTAGTACATGGGGATCTGCCCGGCCCGAGAGCCGTCGCCAGTCCCCTTCGAGGCCTTCCCCAAACCACAGCACCAGTCACACTTCCTCATTGCCCATCGTTAGCCAGGATGTGGTGCCAGCTAGTGAAACTGACTTACTGTTTACTGCAGATATCGTTCTAATTTAAATATCACATCGTAGCTTAACATTCAAAACTGAATGAAAAGAAGCAGAAGCATCTGAATATTTACAGCTGTGGATCTCGACCTGGCACTCTCAGCACAGGAATGTCTGGAATCAGCTCTCTGTTTAAAAAGTCTGATTCCTGTGAGTACTACGCAGTAGAGGAGGAGACTCGTTCAGCTGTAACTGCTTCTCAGTCTAAAATATAAAACATGTTTTGAGTTATTTCACACTTTTACTACATATTTCCATATGTGTTCATTCATAGTTTTGAATTTGTTTATTTAAAAGGGACAGTGCAGTTAAACATAGTTCAAGTGCAAGACATGAGACTGATGTACCGCACACAGGTTTATAGCTGCTGCTAATTTTCAACAATTGTCCCTTGTTGGGCTCACAATCTAAATAAATACATATTACAATGCTTCTCAATGCTTCTTGTCAAATTTAAGATGTGAATCTAAAATTATTCCTAAAAACTTAAAATCTTTGACCTCCTTTATTTCTTCATTCCCTGGGTTGATTTTAAAATCATCAGATGAATTTTGTTTCCTAATCGAAAAACACATAGAAACTGTTTTTTTTTTGTTTTTTTTTAAATTCAGTACGAGATGATTTTGTTCCAGCCATTTTTGGACACCATTTAGATGTACCGTTAAGGTGTCTGCTGCTTCACCAGGTGACTTAGCTGCTACGTGTATAACTGCATCATCTGCATAAAGTTGGCAGCTGGCAGGCAAATCATTTATAAACAAACTAAACAGCAACGGGCCAAGAACAGATCCTTGGGGAATACCCATTCTGTTTTCCAACATGGACGACT
>NW_005187574.1:1198241-1201779 GCF_000239375.1 Pundamilia nyererei | reverse complement strand
ATAGGGCTATTTTTAATAGTTACAACTGGAGAGCTGAAATTTTGCATTAATTCTTCTACAGATTGTATAAAATATTTGTTAAATTCCAACAAACATGTTACTGGTAGTGTAGTCATGGCTTTCTGTAGTAGTTGTTGTTAGTGATGTGTACCAACACTCCCTCTACAAAACACAAGTGATGGCCTTAACTACACTGAGAATGGCAGAGGCTCTAAAACTTAACATGTTTTAGTTACTGAAAACCCAGCCTCGTGAACCGGGTCATCTAGAATCTGAAATATTACGTTTCAAATAAATCAGCTAAATGTTTTGTCTTTATTTTGTAGTTTTGACATCTTAGTTTTGATTGAGTAGGTGTGTCCAAACGTTAGTAGTTTTGCTTTGAGGTTTTCGATCATATAGAAATCAGAAGTTTTTTTCCCGCAGAGGTGGTTATCACTATTTCAAATGATAATATGAAATCTTAACCTTTCCAGATAGTTGTTCTTGTTCATGACCACCACCATATAAAACTTTACTGATAAGGGATTATATGGATAATTTTATGCAATCGCAAATTCAGGCAAGCAAAAATAATTCTAAACAAACATTGGCAGAGCACAGTGGCCTGTCGACCTGTCAGCAACACTGGGATCATTTGTAGCTCATGTTTCATTTGTGTTTGTAGAAGGCAATTTGTATCCCACTGACTGGTCAAAGACAGCCGCATGAGTCAGTGAGCTGAATTCTTAACATTGTTGTTTATTCTGGTAGCATCGGTTTGACAAAGATCATACTCATTGTCAGATTTCCTTGTAAGCACAGACATTTCATCTCTTCTATGTTGTTTTTCTCGTCTATTCCTTCAGTTAGCTCTGTCCAGTGATAAGATATCATCTCTCCACACGCCTCTGCTCAGTCTCAGTCTAGATGTGCGAGAAAATGGAGTCCTCCAGCCTGTCACTTTGGAGATGAACAGAGATGAGCTAGGCATGCTCATCAGTTCATTAGAGTCTGCTAATAAGGTAAAACATATTAAATGCATTAGAGATATATACACACTACTATAACACTACTATATACAGTTTTCTTAGGAGTGCATATAGTAGTATAGCCCTTTGCAGCATCTATTTAAACATATGCAAGTATCTTGGGTGTGAAATTATTTCCAAAGTATTTGTGCAAACAGTAAATATTTGCACTTCCATTCGTTCATCCATTTCCTTAACTGCTTGATCGAATTCAGTGTCACGAGAGGGCTAGAGCCTCACACAGCTCACAAGGCCAGATACACCCTCGACATGTGGTCAGTTTGTGTTCACATTCACATCTACTGCCAGTTTAGGATCATTAGTTAACATAACACGCTTGTCTTTGGCCTGTGGGACAAACCAAGAAGAACGCACCCAGGCACAGGGAAAGTTGACACAAAGTCCCCAACCCAGTCGTAATGATTTAATGGTCTTCATGTCTTGCAGGTAGTGTTGCAGCTGAAATGATGGAAAAATTGTGGATTACTAATCTCCTTGAAGACCACAGAGCATCCAGAGGAGGAATATTATGTTCCTCAAGTGTGTGAAAGAGGAGCTCCCATATTTTGGACAGGGTCCTGTAGGTTCCAGCCATAATGATGTGATGAATGTTCCGTCATGTGCTGGAGCAGTTGGATACCTACACTTTGTTTTCCTTTTGTTTTTAGTTTTTTGCACCATGTTCAATAAATGTTTATTTTGCATTTTGTACTGTTGAATTAAGTGGTGTTTATTGATTTTAGCAGCAGTATTAACTGACATGTAAATCCAAAGTAGAGATAAACTAGTTTTCCCTTCAAGAGGGAAATTTTCACTTTTATGTGTATTTTAGTCTGTTTAATTTCATTTTTCATGAAATTGGCACTCCCATATTCACACATTACTAATCTGCATTTGGTATCTAAAATGTAACAAAAGTGAAAATAGATTTTACGAAATGTTTTACATCAAAACTACCTGCTGAAGTTCACACCAAGCTCCGTAATGGGAGGGAAGGTGATTTAAGTGACTTTCAGTGTGTCATGGTTGCTGGTGCTAAATGGTCTAAGTATTTCAGAAACTGGGATTTCTTTCAGGTTTACAGAGAATCACCAAAGTAAAGAAAAATATTCACTGAATAGTAGTTCTCTGGGCCTTATTGATGCCCGAGGTCAGAGGAGAATAGTCAAATTGCTTTGATATGATAGAAAGGCAACAGTAACTAATAGTAAGTAATAATAATAATAAACACAAGACATAGAACACTCATTTGTTATCAGTTGCAAATCTTAGCAATATATCTAACATAGACAATTAAAGGCATCCACCGGGTGGTCTCTACTGGCTCGTTGCTCTTAAGGAAGCGGCTTGGGAGCAGCCGTTCTCGGAGGTTGTCATCAAGCCTGACATACAAAGAAACAAGCTAATCAAGGGCAACAGGTAAATGTTTTGCAGGTTACTCAGGCCATGGAAGAAAGCATCACAAGTGTTTTTTCCTTCCACCCTTCAGTCCACTGAATAATGCACCACAATTTGCTTTTGCTGCAGCAAATTGTACATGCAGTGAGCAGTTACATCAAAGTAGGTGTTTTAAAAAACACACCCTTTGTTAATAAATTTGGCATACGACAACTCAGAATTTGAGTTTATGACAACCTGTGCTCATTGTAGGATTCTGCCTGTCAAGAGATTGTATAGGTTATAGGTTAGTTTAGCAAAATCTGAGGTTCACATGTTCAGTGAAGCTGCTTGGAAACTAACATACATTCGTTAAAAAACCTTGAACTTTTTCCAGCTCAGCGGCGAAGATTTCAGGTGAAGGCAGAGCTGTTTCAGAGGGCTCTGTGTGGAGGAGATGGAGTGAGCAGAGGGGACATCTGGGCCCTCTACAGTGTGAGGAGCTGCAGATGAAAACTCATTTTGACAACAAATGAATTGCGTCATTGCATTGAGCTCAACTACCTTTTCGAGCAGAATGTCTTGGTTTGAAGCGAGGCAGTAAGGGACAAGCTCATTCACCTGTACTTCTTTAGTAGGTGATTGTTCTGTAATTAACCAGCAGACTGCTTATGCACATAAGGTAGGAGGGAAGTGCAGACAGCTGGGGCAAAGTAACACAGGTGCAGACAACACACAGAAGCAGGGGAGGAAGTAAAACCAAACAGACTGGACAAGAGATAAATGGCACAGTGAGAAGCAATGTCAGGAAATGAGAAGCAATAACTAAATAGAGGAACAAAGACACAGAACTAAACTAAACATATACACAGCAGGAACACTGACTAATTTATCATATTTAGTAGGAATGGTAAACATGGAAGGCTTAAGAATTAGGATATAAAGATATAAAGATTGGAAAGGTTCGTGATTTGGATTGTTTGAAGGTAAGATTTCATTTTGATATCACAGTGAAAATTGCTAATCTATGTGCTCTGATTTCCAATTCCATCCATCCATCTTCATCCGCTTTATCCGAGGCCGGGTCGCGGGGGCAGCAGCCTAAGCAGAGAGGCCCAGACCTCCCTCTCCCCAGCCACCTCCTCCAGCTT
>NW_005187574.1:1166752-1182936 GCF_000239375.1 Pundamilia nyererei | reverse complement strand
TGCCAGAAAGTTGGTCCCACAGTCGGACCTTTACTGGTCCTCGGATAGAGATGAATCGTCTCAGAGCATTGATAAAACTAGACGACTCCATCGTCTCGATGACCTCAACATGAATGGCCCTGATGCCCAAGCAGGTGAAGATGACGGCCCAGCGTTTGCTGCTAGCAAGGTCTCCTCTTGTTCTCCAAGAGCTTATTGTCCACGGTCCAAAGACGTCAACTCCGAAGTAAGTAAACGGGGGGCAGACTGTCACACAATCGATGGGTAAGTCTGACATTTTTTGCATTTCTGTGTTCCACCTGAGCTCGCGGCAAATTACACAGTGGTGGATGACTGAGCTGATGCTCCGTTTCCCACCTACAATCCAGAAACCAGCCGATCTCATGGCTCCCTCTGTGAAATGGCGCCCCTGGTGCTGCACCTGTTGGTGGTAGTGTCGGATTAGTAGAGTAGTTAAATAATGGTTGCCTGGAATGATAATGGGGTGTGCTTCGTCGCTTTCCATGCTGGCTTGTGAAAGGCGACCACCAACCCTGAGACAGTCTGCATTGTCTTTGAAAGGAGAGAGTTTTCTGAGAGGGCTCTGTTTTGGAATGTCTTTTTGGGCTTGAAGACATGTGAAGATGTCAGGGTAAACCTCGTGTTGAAGACCACTGAGAACAACGCTCTTTGCCTTACTGTAATCTTCTGGACTAAGACTTTTGCAGATATGCCAGCCATGACACTTTTTTGGGGGAGTGCTGTTCCTGTAACACCTTGCAATATGAATGAGCCTTTCTATTGCTCTCAACAGTGACCCTCACGTAGAGAAAGACGCAAATCGTCTCGTTTCGAGGAAAGAAGCCGCGACATTAGTTGAAAGTGATGTTGCTGTTGTCAGGATTGACTAGTTCAAAGGTATGTTTAGTCACTTCAGGAGTTGCTCTCAGTAGGTAATCTGGTCCTTTGAGCCATGTGCTTGATGAGAGTGCACTAGCTGGGATTGATCTTGAAGCTATGTCGGCCGGGTTAAGCTCTGTTGGAACATAGTTCCACTGCTCTGGGTTGGACGATTTTCGAATCCTCTGTACGCGATTGCATACGTAGACGTAGAATCGTCTGGATTCATTCTGTATGTATCCAAGTACCACTCTGCTGTCTGTGAAAAATCTTGTAGAATGGAAGGGAACATCAATTTCCTCTGTGATAATGTCAGCAATCTCGACAGCAAGAACAGCTGCACATAGCTCGAGCCTGGGGATTGTTATTTCTTGCTGCGGTGTGAGTTTTGCTTTGCCAAACATGAATCCCAATGAGTGCTACGGCTCCCCCGAAGCTATAGAGAACGCACCGCTCGACAGATTGGACTGTTTCCCCAAAATCTCATACAAAGATCCACAACTGTTGAGAGAACTACAGGACCTGCTCCTAGAGATAGATGCTGCAAAGAGTGAAAGTTACATTCCAGGTCTACTCTACCTCGATACAGCGAGAGGCATTAATCCAGTGGTGGAAAAACTCCCCTATGCTATGCAAGAAAAATGGATGAACTGTGGTTCTAAATACAAAGAGGACCATCGTGTGTCATTTCCACCATTCTCTGCATTTGTGGCCTTCATCAGTAGAGAAGCAAAAATGCGCAATGACCCCAGCTTTAGGCAGTCTGTGCCGCCGCCTCCTGCCCTTTCAAAGACGAATAAACTTTACGAAAAACACGCTAAAAGAGAACCTATCTCAGTCATCAGAACCGAAGTTGTCAGTACGGAGCCAAAATCAACTCCTACAAACATTGAGGACCCAAACCGGCTCTTCAGGTTGTTTTGTTGCTTTAATTAATTTATTATTAACAATAATATAAAATTATGCACTAAAGGAATTACTAATGTAAAAAAAGTGATTTTATTTAAATATGTTTATACATAAATATATGCGGTGGCTCCTAGAGACAAAACACGTACAAACTCCAAAATACATTTCTAGCATGAACTAAACTTCCAAAACAGAGCTACTAGATCACTTAAATTACACAATTGAAAGCATGAAAGCATATGTGTATTGTTTGTGTATTTATACACAAGCACTCATATATGTTCAAATAATTAAAAAATACATTCATTTATCTATTACTCCCACACACCAAATCCGGTGTTCCAGATCTACTGGCGTTTAGATCAACTGGCGTTGGTCGAACAGATGTGTGGCAGACTTGCGTTTCAGGAGCTGCTACCGACAAACCAGCAAAAAACGGCAAATGTGTCATCTGTGACACTTGTGAGGTTGTCTCAAACACACTCTGTCAGTCTTGATGCTGTTGAACAACAAAATGTTTAAAAATGTGGCGAGTTCACCTGGTGATATCCTCACGCGTGACGCGATCGCGAAAACAGCAAACAAGTAACACCACGCCGATGTTGTTCACAGGACAGCAAGAGTAAACGATCGGGAGACTCTTGTCGTCGTCATCGTTCCCCTCGCACGGTTTATTTCTCTGGTTTCAGCGTTTTTGCTTCACAACTAAAGCGAGCTGTTTACTTTGTGCACTAACATGGAGTCGAGTCAACCAGCGCCACCTCTGGCCAAGTGCCACAGCCTACAGCCAGATCACATCTGCACCACGTTTGAATCAGTGTCATGCACATTTGTACCTTTCAGTTGTGTCTGTTTGTGCTCTCTTTCTCTCTCTCTCTCCCTCCCGCTCTGTTCCTGTGCTACTGCCAGTGTAACTACCGCTCCTTATTTTGTAAATATTTATTTTTCTTTCTTTTTTTTTAGCAGCATAGAGCTTTTTTTCCCAGTTATTTTTTAAAAGTCAGGTCAAGGCTCCAAAAGCTCAAAGGCGATATAAGGGTGGCGGCTCACAACAGTTTTAGTTCAGCTGGGTGTCTTTCCTTTTGTTATATTTCTTTAAGAGTTCAAAATGTGTTAATTACTTAAATAAAATGTAACTTTCTCTGTAGCACTTCATGGATTTCATAAGCAGCACACCTTAAAGTTGTTAGTTTAGAAGTTATAAAACAGGTTCATTACTTGAAATCTTGCTTGTGTTGCACTTTATTCTGTGTTTTTATGGAATAAAAACATTGAGATGATGAACCATCTGTCTTTTTTTTGGGGGGGGGGACATTTTACCTTATATGAATGTTTATCAACTAATAATAATTTAATTTTATTAGTTATTATCAGGTATTACCAATTAGCAAACAAGAGATAATTTTACCTAATTCCAATGAGTAAGTAGCTGTTGAATAGATACGTAAATATGGGGTAAATTTGACCCAATTTAATTATTTCATAGCTTATTGAAGGTATTTTATACACAATATATTGAATTAAATCTACTCCAAAAAGTCAATGCAAATTGTTATCTCGGATTTATTGGGTAAATTCTATAGATGACTTCTTACAGTGCATATATATTTCAAGGACCTGCTGACAAACGGAGAAATCCTGAAGAGTATAGAGTGGAATTAATGCAACTGCCTTCCTTCTTAAAACTCCATTCATGAACAACACAGCACTGAATCAGTTCATCAACTGTTCAAGCAAAGGTTGACGGCCTGTGGTTGTTCCCAGCGGACAGGTGGACAGGCTGTGCACAGCAGATCGTGCACATTATGGATTGATTGCACAGCAGCACTGCGCTGCACCAGGCTACATCTTCACGATGACCTCTGTTTTCTTCCTTTCAGAAAGACTGATGTTCAGAGGAGGTCACCCAGTCATGTGATGGCTCGATCCCTGTTTTTACACGCACATCCAAATGTCCTTGATCTAGACACTAAAGCTCATTATGCATTGGATGCATCTGTCTGTGAACGAGTGTGTGGGCAGATAAAGGCTTCGAGTGTATAGAATAACATGCACTGAAGCCTTGATTGTGACTTGTAGTGTAATACAATAAAACAAAACCTGTCCTTTGAGGCATTGTGGTAAAACGGTTAAGTTTTAGATCATTTGATACAAAAGGACGGATGATTCCGTGACACCGCTGGGCTATCAGCGCAGCATCTATCAGAACACTGTTGCTACCACTGCAGATGAACTACAGCAGAGTCAGCTCTTTGGCAGCAGCCTCCTCCCCCTCCACACTTATCATGGACCCATCTCACATTGTTCCTTCGCTACACTGAGCATCATCGGTAGGATTTATACGCGACCTGACGAAATTCCGCGATTTCCATTTTTGGCGTGGACAGCGCTGCGTGCTTCGCTCCAGAGGAGAGGATAAAACTCCTGCTTTCAGAGAAGCGCAAGACAAAGACATGTATCACTGGCTGCTCTACGTGTTTCTGGGTGTCTGGTAAGTGTGTGTTGATGCAAATGAGCAGCAATGTCTCGATCGAGTTAACACCGACAAACGAATTGAGATAATGGCTGCAGATGTCGCCGCCTCTGCGCTCTGTCCTCGACATAATCCGCTGCGTTTTTCTTGTGGTGGTTTTATAGCAGGATGCTATTTGAGCTGTGGTGTTGGAGGAGACCACAGCGCAAATAATCCTTATTTGTCAGCAAAACAGTTTGACTTTCATTTCAGCGCGTTTCTCGGTCGCGTCTAATAGATTTTTATTTGACCTCCATACAGGTTTTTTACTGAGAAGGTAATAAGGCTTTATCTGTCTTGTTACATCAGTAGAATATCCTGGGGCTCTTCTGAACACATAGCTGATTATTTAGTTCTTGGACTGACGCAAAAGTCTTCTTATACTCAGGACTTCTGTCACCAAGGTGTAAATTATGTCATGACTCTCTGAATCAACTTCGGCTTTATTAACACAACCCTGGCACCAGTTCTCTGAAACAGTCACTTTAAGGACTTTGTAAGGTAAAAACAAATATTTGAGAGAGACTCATCAGTTGATGTGCAGCAGACCCAGGTTCAAGGAGCCGCATCCATCTACTGTGACTAGTTGGGGTTTGGTAGGAAGGAGAAAAGAAGAAACGAGAGCATAGAGAGACAGAAGATTAAAATTAATGCAGACGCCAAAAGAGGGGAGTGGAGAACTGAATAACTGCTCAATGCATCATTGGAAGTCCTCCAGCATCCTAAAGCCTTTAGCTACAAAAGTGAGGCTTGGTCCATAAGTATAGTTAAAAGTATTATTAAAAGGAAGGTTTTAAGCCTTCTCTTAAAAGTAGAGAGGGCGTGTCCGGTAAATCCTAGCTCGGAGCTTATTCCACAGGAGCCTGATAGCTGAAGGCTCTGCCTCACATTCCACTTTTGGAAACTCACCAAACCAAAAATAAGCCTGAAGTCTAAGAACAAAATGCTTTACTGTTAGCACGCAATACTAACAGGTCTTTAAGACGTGATATGGCCTGATTATTCAGGACTTTGTATATGAGAAGAATCGTGTTACAAACAATTCTGGATTTAACACAGAGTATTAAAAAAAGGATATCTATCCCACTCTCACTCGTTTTGGATCAGCTGAAGTCTTTTCAGGGAACTTTTTTTTAACCTGTCCTGTCCAGCAGTTGTAGCAAGCAGATTAATGGTCTAAATGCTTTGTTGTGCCAAACATATTTCCCAACAGGGCCAACGTAGACTCTCTGTAGGCTCCTCTTGGTAATGTTTTGGTTGTGTTATTATCCATATTATTGTCTGTGTGGATATTATGCTGGAGCAGGCAGTGGGTCTAGAACAGATTGGCAAAAGATAAGAGAAAAAAGTGGAGAGAGGAAAGAGAGAAAAGAATGGTGATGGGGGAAAATCCAGGAGGAAGCAAACAGACAATCTGGATCTGTAACAAAGCACTCACAAGCAATACACGACACCTGAAAGACAAAACAGGAAGGTACACAAGCAAATATATATTTTCACTGTGTGTGTGTGTTGGTGTGTGGGTGCATGTGTGTTTGTGAGTGATAAAGAGAGTGGATGTGAGCGTGTGTTATAAAGCCTATTTGAAAGAAAAAGGTCAGAAATTGCAACAATGGGAACTTTCAGGGAACTTTTAGAAAAGCCTGCTAATAAAAGTCTTTTAAAAGGAGCAGTCTGTAAGAAACCATAGTCGGGATTCTGTGAATTCCAGCCTAGAGTTAACAAATGCATGGTCATGTTTCCCAGCAGCCTGAATGAGATAGGTCCAACTTTAGCAATATTTTAGCAGAGATGACAGACGTCCTGGATATTTGTTTATTCTGGATATTTGTGGCTGTTGCTCAGGTATTAGAACAGGTCACCTACTAATCGGAAGGTTGGTGGATCAATCCCTGTCTGCTCCAGTCTGCATGCCAAATATCCTTGGACAAGATACAAACCCCAAGTTGCTCTTTGATGCATCCATTGGAGTGTGAATCATTGAAGACTCTAGTGGACCCAGGCTCACCCAAACTGGGAGCACTGAAGATCGAAAAGCAACAGAGAAAATAGCGAAACAAACAAAACATATGTGTAACAGTTCTGTGGAAGCTCAGGAATTGTGCTTTACTCTAAAATTGTAATAGTGTTTCTATAACGTTACTCTAACCTGTGAGGGATTTTGCTCAATAAACAACTGCGTTGCACCCCTGTCCTTTTATCTGCTTAATATTGCAAAAAGAGAAGCGTTCTGTCTCTGAGTGATACTGAAAAGCTAGTTCATGCAGTTATTATTTCCAGGCTACTTTAAAAGCCTTCAGTTAATCCAAATCACTGCAGAAAGAGTACTTCAGAGAGACCACTGAATGATCTGGGTGCAGCTTTCATGTGGTGTGGCCACTGGAGTGAAGTGTGGGTAACCAGGAGGTAACAGTGGAGGACCCCGACCACTGAATACCCAGTTTTTTTTCTCTACTGTGTTATATTGAGCCCCCCACTCCAACAGCTTACAGTTATGATTATGATGTTCTTATTGTCTTCAATCAGTGATGAATAGTAAGACGTTCGGGCTTTGCGGAGGGCTTTCTTATAAAGCAGCAAAACTATTTCTCCAGGCTAAATGATGATCCTCTAAATTTATGACACGCCATTTCCTCTCCAGCTCACGAGTCATCAGCTTCAGGCTACGTACTAAGTTCCTACACTTGGCCTTCCACTAAGTCTGCACAAACAACTCTCAACAACTTTTGTACTTATTTTATTCTGAGTGCTCAGTATGCAATTAACTATTAAAGTGATCTAAAATTAATTACAGTCCCCATACCGTTTGCTGGGGATTTATTCATGGATTTATTACTTCCAGGCTGGACGACTGTAATTCATTATTATCAGGAAGTCCTAAAAACTCCCTGAAAAGCCTTCAGCTGATCCAAAATGCTGCAGCAAGAGTCCTGACAGGGACTAGAAAGAGAGCAGATTTCTCCCATACCCCTATAATATACTACATTAAATCCAGAATAAAATTTAAAATCCTGCTCCTCACATACAAGGTACTGAATAATCAGGCCCCATCTTATCTTGAAGACCTGATAGTACAGCCCAATTGAGCATTTTGCTGCCAGACTGCAGACTTGTGCAGTGCTTCTTAGGGTTAAAAGTAGAATGGGAGGCAGAGCCTTCCACAAACAAACCCTGACAGGCACACCTGTGAGGTGAAACCATCTCAGGTGACGACATCATGAAGCTCACTGAGAGGCTGAGGGTTGGCAGTGCTGTCAACAAAGCAAAGGGCGGCTGCTTACAGGAATCTGAAATATAAGACATTTTTATCCATTTTTCTTTGCTGCATCATTCCTTATATCTTGTGTCATATATTTAATGTCCTCAGTGTGTACCTACAATGTAGAAAGTGGTAAAAATAAGGAACCAACCAATAAAGGAGAAGGTGTGTCCAAATGTTTTGCTGGTAGTATATGTGTGTGTGTGTGTTTGATTTTTACAATGTTTTCTCCTCCACAGTTCAGCTATTGGACCCAGTAAACAGGACGAAGAGGACTATGAAGATGTACCTATAAATAAGACCTGGGTGTTATCACCAAAGGTCTATGAGAGCGATGTAACGCTGATCCTTAATAAACTGCTGCAAGGTTATGACAACAAACTACGGCCTGACATTGGAGGTACATCACTTCAATTTAGCTGACCTAAATTCACAATTATAGTTATCTTAAGGGACTTTTCATTGTATGATAAAGATATTACAACATTAAGTCATGTGACACTGTGTGGCAGGCAGAGCTTGGACCCAAATGCACTTAGAAACAAAGGGAGTAACTAAAGAAGGCAACTTTATTTGCTCTAACACCATACTACAAACAAAAATCCAAAAAGACTAACAGAAACAACCAAAAAACTAGAGAACTAGTGACAGAGAACTAGGAGGCTCAGAGGTTATGAGGGGAAATACAGCGTTCACAGGAGACATGGGAACACACGACAAACAGGGCGACATGACAACGAGCAGAAGGAGACTGAGGACTTAAATACACACAGGATAATGAGAGGAGGCAACAGGTGGAAACAGAGCTGGGGTTGATACAGACCAACAGGACAGGGGGAAGAAAACAGGATACAGTGTACACAGGACAAGAGACTGTCAAAATAAAACAGGAAGTACGATAAACAAAGACTAAGACACAGGCAGGACAGTGAGAGCCGGGGGAAAAGACAGACATGACTGACTGAGAAGACAGAAAGGGAACATCAAACACGGAGACAGGAGATAAACAACATGAAGACAAGGCTGACTAAACACAGGACTGAGGAAGAACTCTAAGATTACTAAGAACCGAAGGCCATGAACCTCAGAATCACATAGAATATTCTTAATAAGCAGTCATGTCCAGAAACACTGGATCCAAGACCCAGGACCATGACAATTATAGAGTGATTAAGTCTGCACTGCATGCTTCCACAAGTATTTAGATAGACTCTTATGAATTCAGATTTAATAATAATAATTTCTTCTTTATTTTTTAATTAAAAGTTCAGTAAGAGTAACGAGTCACCTCATTACTGTTACATAAGTAAAGTCTGTGAAGAATATAGTTCGCCAAATAGTGTCGCTCTGCATATGAACTTGTGTGCTGTCGTGAGTATCAGCTCCCCTCTGGCTTCTCTCTTCCACTGTCAGGTTGTGCAGAGTTGATCTTCAGGGCAATTTTGGAATAATAGTATTATTGTATTATTCTATACAATATAAAGCGCCTCGAGGCCACTGTTGTTGTGATTTGGTGCTATATAAATAAAATTGAATTGAATCTTTGATCTTCCATCTTATGCAAACACGAGAGTTGCTGTTTAGAGTTAAATTAAGACACATCTTAGAAAAGGTCAAATAATTTTCCATCATTTCTGCAATTCTGACCACGCTTTCAGTAAACATAACTTCACCCCCACCTCCAAATCAGTGATGTGCAGTATATCTCTCTGTTGTGTTTCAGTGAGGCCCACAGTGATTGAAACAGCTGTGTATGTCAACAGCATTGGACCAGTGGACCCTATCAACATGGTAAGCCTGCCTCTCAACATATCTCTAGATTCTTTATCCAGGGTTACTGAATGTCTTTACAAACCTGAACAGTATCTGGACAACTTGTATTCATGCTACAGTTTGAATGCTCTTTCAAAGAAGTCCCCTAACAGTATTTTTCCATGGCTTTCAACTTCAACCCACTGAGGAAGAGTCCTCCTTGTTGAAAACTCTGTTTAAATAAAGTGAAACGTGGTTCACAGTGCCAACAATTTATTAAGGGGAAATCTCAATATTTAAGGTTGTAATTGATTTAATTATTTAGCAGTTTTAACACTTATTTAATGAATGTTGATCATTTGATTTCACTCTCTATGGTCAACGTGTCATCAAAGTCATTCAAAGGCATTTGAACAAACTTTTGTCATTTTTATAACATCTCAGTGAAAAAAGAGAAGTGATAAGAGAACATCTGAGTCAAATATGCAACACATTATAGAGGTGGCAAAAGCAAATTCTTCTAGTAACTGTTTAAAAATTGTTCTGGTTTGTTTGCATGATTCCCAACATCTGTTGCAGGAATACACAATTGACATCTTCTTTGCCCAGACATGGTATGACAGCCGCCTGAAGTTCAATAGCTCAATGAAGCTGCTCATGCTCAACAGTAACATGGTAGGCAAAATATGGATTCCTGACACATTCTTCCGGAATTCCCGAAAATCAAATGCCCACTGGATCACTACTCCCAACCGCCTCCTTAGGTTGTGGAGCAATGGGAGAGTCATGTACACATTAAGGTAGGACAGTTTTGTAGCCAGTTTGCTAACGTCTTTGAAAGTATTTGTCATTTGTGCAGCTTTAGTGTGTACATCTGCTTTTTGTCATGTAGTTCGCTTTTAAGTGAATCCAATTTGTCAAAGTCTGATAGTTTTTTATGTATTTATGCTTAAATAAAGACAAGACATACGGTGACTTTAATACTATTAGGCAGGGAAAAACAATTCCGACATTTTTTTTTTTTTTTCTGACATAATTCTGTTTCTGTCAGGTTGACTATAAATGCGGAGTGTTACCTTAAGCTGCATAACTTTCCAATGGATGAGCACTCGTGTCCACTGGAGTTTTCAAGCTGTAGGTGGTCAAACATATTCCCCTCTCATTGCTGAGTCTGTCATCTCAACTGCAGTTTCTGTAATTTATCAGAAAATCATACCGACTAAGCCTTTATTCGCCCTCTCCTTGCCCACTGCCCCATCTGCTTGAGGCTGGCTACTTTAAGCTTGTGCCAATCTATCATCTACTTCACCAGGAGAGAGAGGAAGCCACACAGTCCCATGTCTTGGACAGACTTAATGAATTATGCACTTTTTTCTGTGCTGTCACGTTGTCCGTTTCATCCTTCATTTGTCACTTGCATTGTGCTTTGGCTGCTCATCTCTTATTGTCTCAATCTTCTTTGTAGTTTCGCTTCTTCCATGCTAGAAGAAGGACAAACGCATTACAGACATTTGGTGTAAAAACAGCTTTTCATACTTTTTTGTTTATCTTGTTAATGAAGTCTGAGCATGTCAATGCAAATAAAAGTTGATATTTGCTTTTATCTTAATCGGAGCCATTGTATTTCCTAAACATAGGTCTTTCTTAAGCTTTGTTAACATGTAACCCATAACCTTAGAAGTATTAGAACGACATCCTTAAATGTGCATTTTGAATCATTTAAACCTTCGAACATGTAAACATTATAGAAGTCAGATGAATGTATAAAGAATTTTCCTTTTTTTTAATACACACCTCAGGTGGAGCTTCTTGTCAAAAACATAGTTATTTACAGTTATGCTTATGTTTGGGCTGTAGATGGTTATCCTAAAAACGAGATCATGTATCGGTGGCAGAGACGAGCAGTAGAGGTGGCGGACCAGCGGTACTGGAGACTCTACCAGTTTGCCTTTGTGGGGTTGAGGAACACCTCTGATGTCGCACACACGCAATCAGGTTAGAGACTGTAACCAAGTTCACTATCATAGTATCAATGTTGACTTTAGTCTTATGCTACAAGCTGTCGTTGTTTTGCGAAAGCAGAGAGTCAACATTGTCACGTGAATTTGCTTTTGCCCTTCATTTATTAAACTTTCAGGGGAATATGTCATCATGACAATCTTTTTTGACCTGAGTCGGAGAATGGGTTACTTCACCATCCAGACCTACATCCCCTGCAGCATGATTGTGGTTTTATCCTGGGTCTCCTTCTGGATCAACAAGGACGCCGTCCCAGCACGAACATCTCTAGGTTTGATCATTTAATTCAGGCACAGATAAAATCAAATGTGTCTGTAAATTACTGTAATATCCTTTAATCTTTGAAATATTTCCATATAATGAGCTGCAATCAGCTTCTGAACATTCTTACTATAAATTATACAGCACACATTATGGTCTGTGATATCTGAAAGTTGAGGGTTAAGTATTCTCCCTGTGATGGTGTTACTGGTTTAAGGTATGCAGGACTATAAAAGGAAGATTGCATACTCTCTGCCCAATAAATAAACGTAACCTTATTTTTCACAGTCAGCCAGTCTTAAATTGAAAGTTGTTTACTGCGTTGCTTTTTCAGCGGAGTAAGTGTTTCATCACTGCTCATACCAGCGTCCCTGTCCAGCACATCCTCATCACTGATAGACCCGGCCATACGAGGTCGTGCTCTGTGTCGTGTCATAGCCAGAGGTCGTTCGGTTACAGCATACACTCTATCCTCTGGGTCTTTTTGATATGATGCCTTCTTCTGTGCTCACTGCGTCTATGGGGATGGTGTTCGCCCACCCAATGTATATTCCAGTGGACGATGAGAGTCAAAACTTAAAAACTGATCTATAGAGCGCCTTGAGGCGACTGCTGTTGTGATTTGGAGCTATATAAATAAAATTGAATTGAATTAACAGGTGAAGATGGCAGAAGTACACATATGCTGTACTTAAGTAGAAGTACTAGTGTAAAAATATACTCCAGTAAAAGTACTATTTTGTATTTTTACTGGACTCTTTCACATCCTGCTGGTCTGAGCAGGGAGACAAGGAGGCCGTTTATGTGGAAAGACTGATCAATGGTTATGGGAATTTGTATATTAAGGATCATGAAACTGACCTCATGGCCCGTGTTAGTCACGTGTTAGTCACGTGTTAGTCACGTGTTAGTCACGTGTTAGTCACGTGTTAGTCACGTGTTAGTCACTGGTGCCAGTTTGGTAATTATGCAGATTTACTTTTTTAAGGCTGGGAAGACCTGCGGTCATTGAATGCATGATGGAACCACTGAAACCATACAAACCACTTGTATGCTTCCACTCTTGCTATGCTAATTCTTTAGAAACTTTGGAAGCATTGTGGTGAACCCAGTTCATATTATTTCACTTCCCCTGTCTCTTATCATGTGTGCCATGTGCTCGTGAGCAGGAGCATTCACAGTGATATAGTAAAAGGACACAATAGTGACTGAACACTCAGCTATTACATATAAATTAGGTGAATAACATATATGTGTTTTTATTTTTCCTTTTCTTTATCCTGTCATAATTTAGATGACTAACGAAAAGTAATTTAACCAAATAAATGAATATTTGTTATGTTTTACTTTGGACAAAGTTAGGAAACAATGTCCAAGTAAAGGCTGATGCTGCCATACACATTAAAAATATTACTTGTCTGTTCTGCAACCTAGAAGTTTCCTTTATGTCTTTAAGTCTTACGAGGTGCTGCTGCTTATACTACTGCTATTCTTCTATTCAAGTCAAGCTAAAACCAAGTCCAACATTGAAACCACCTTGTGTTTATGTGTTTATGAATATTTGTAGGACTGATATTCTACCACTAAATTCGTCTCAATCCTTTTAGGCATCACCACAGTGCTTACCATGACGACTCTCAGTACCATCTCCAGGAAGTCCCTGCCAAAGGTTTCCTACATCACCGCCATGGACCTTTTTGTCTCTGTCTGCTTCATCTTCACCTTTGCTGCTCTGATGGAGTATGGCACTCTGCACTATTTCACCAGCAACAGGCAGACAAAGAAGTCTAAAGCCAGCAACACACAGGTACCAGATTTTTATTTGATCCCTTCTTCATTAAAGAGCCACAGCATCGAGTACTAACACGGGGAAACGACTGTGTGTGTTCCCTCTACAGCAGAAAGCATCAAGCATGGTGAATATCCGGCCCGGCCCGTCGCTGTTGCAGATGAATAACATTGTACCCTATCACGGGGAGGATGATTACGCTTATGAGTGTTTAGATGGAAAAGACTGTGCCAGCTTCTTCTGCTGCTTTGACGACTGCCGTTCAGGTGCCTGGCGTGAAAACAGGATGCACGTGCGAGTTTCCAAGATCGATTCTTATTCACGAATATTCTTTCCTACTGCTTTTGGCCTTTTCAATCTGGTTTATTGGATAGGTTATTTATATTTATAAAACTGGCACCTCAAAGGACAACCGGAGTGTATCATATAGAAAATTTCCCAGAGACTGAGCTACTTGTATATAGTTAGAAATAGGAGGTAGTCATTTTAACGGCTTACTGTTACCAGCCGTCCGATTCCAGCAAGATGCAAAAGTCAAAATAGGAAAAGAACCCTGAATTTCATTGAAACTATAGTTGTGGACATTTGGAATTACATCAAGTGTTTGCACGGGTTAAACTCGAGAGAACACGGAGGAGTTTTTGGCGTCACTTTTTAATATAGTTTGTTTATTCCTTGCCACTGTGCTATTGACATTGTAAAGTAGGAAGAAGAAGGTGCATTGCAGCTGTAATATATAATGGCAAACTATTAGATTTTTTTAACTCTTTTAGAAAAGCCAGTAGCTCTTATCATATAACTAACCTGATTGTCAGCAGGTCAGCAGCCAATATTTGAAATATCAGCAGTGTGTTTGAGAAATGTCTGGTCCTGTTGGTCATTAGTCGTTAAATAGCTGAAAAACCGGAGCATCAACTGGACCAGCTTCTGCTCAGAATCTAGGAAGGATAAATTTGTAGTATTGGCCAAACGTTGAGTTGTCGAGAAGCGGTGGTTTTTACAGAGGCCTGATTTTATATCATAACATCATAAAGATGATGCACTGCTGAAGGCACAATTCTGAATTTAAAGGAAGAATCAAACTAGACTTGCATTTCCTTTTATACATTGTTGCTGCGTATAAAACACAGCGTGACTTTTGCCGCATGACAAAGAGCAAAGTGTACTGAAACGTTTTCAGTAATATTGTCTTAGAGTTACAACATTTTCAACAACATTTTAATGGCAGCTTTCAACAATTTAAGATTTTTACTTAAAGCTTGCTTTGTTTCCTATTTTTCCTCAGAGATGACAGAGGCTCATAAATCTTGTAGCTATGTATTTTGCAGTGAGGTAGAAAGCTCCATTCACCATATATCACTGTTTAAGTCACGCCAGTGGAAATTTGGACTCCTGTTCTCAAAATGATGATCTTAATATTTTGGACTTCTGTTGTTCTGCAATACTCAAATCAAAATTAGGGCTATGGCTAAAATCATTCACTACTTGCTGGATATTGGACTGTACAGTAAATTTCTCATTTGTTGTTTGGAGTACGGAGGGAAGTTACCTTTGAAAGTGTTATGAAGTTGTGATATGATCCACAAGCGTGAACTAAGATTTACAAATCAGCGATTTCTGTGGGACTTGTGCAGACTCACAAATGTGGCTCCACATACAGACACAAAGCAATGTGACCACACAGGAGCTGAACGTAATAAGTTGTGGAAAAGTAATCAGTATTTATTCAGATTTGGTTTACACACGTTTGTAAAATAGTTTCACGTGCTTCATATTTGTGTCTTGCGCATTAGTGAGTCCACAAAAGTTACACACAAATCACTGCACACATTTGTAAGTCTTAGTTTATGCTTGTGGATCATATTGTACGCATTCGTAACCATTTTAAGACAGATTTCTCTTCATGATGCCATCAAAGTATCCCACAATGCCTCGTGAAAATAGCGTATAGCTGATGGCCAGCACCTGAGCATTTCCTACCATCGTGCTCAGCACCAACAGAAACATGTCAGATGGAGAAGAGGAAAGAGAAGGCGGTGCCTTTGCTTGAAGATTGACTGTTAAAGAACTATTTTTGGATTCAGTGTTGCTACTTCAAATAGCCACGTCAAAAAAAAGCGCTGCAGTTTTAATTTGCGACAAATAATGTAAATCATGAAGCTCAAACTTTGTTTTTAAAAGGGCTCAGTACTACGCAATTGTGATGATGTTAGCCAGTGTTAAGATATTGGATTTTATATAAACAATGACTGTGTGTACTAATACATTTAGGATTGGGTAATTTCCTACTGTTTAACAAATGTGCAAACACAAAGTGCTGACATGAACCCACAGCATTATGAAAAAATACTGAGAATTACATGTGACTGTTGAAGGACGCAGCTTTCATTCCTAAAAATACTCATTCTTAATAAATGTACTAGTTATGGTTTAAGGAGCTCCAAAGACTACGACGACCTGGATGACTGAGAACCTTCACAGATATACTAGTTATGCTGGCGCATACTATGTGTCTGCATAGAACTGGTAAAGCAAAAAGAGATTAAAACAAAGGTCAGATTCAATTCAGTTTTATTCATGAAGCGCCAAATTACAACAACAGTCGCTTTATATTGCTAGGCAGACCATTCTTATTCTTTAAAACGTCAGACTTGGAGATAATATGAATAGATATGCTACAGCAAACTCTCCCATAAGAAAACTACAGATAATAGTTTAGTGCATTTTCAGATACACCAAAGAAACATTAAATGACATTTAGTAGAATACTGTGTATAGATGTTACACTTTAGTTTCTTTGCATA
>NW_005187574.1:1163776-1166701 GCF_000239375.1 Pundamilia nyererei | reverse complement strand
GGGGGGGGGGCTGCAAATGTAATCAGGTCTCCATGCACAGTAGTCTTAACCTTGCCCATAGCGTTTCCTTATAGCCATAACACAGTTGTTCTGACAAAGGTGACATGAAGATGATTTACTCGCTCGAAGGTGTCAATAGACATGTCATTCTCAAAGAAGACAAAGAAGTGGTGAACTATGCAAACATTGACGGTGTAGTTATTGTTAAGGTGTGTTCATTTCTAGTTAACCGTCACTGATCGAACCAAATTATGTAAAATAAGGATTACTGCAATTATTAGTATTAACAAAACAGTAAATAATTAGATAACAGATCATTAGTAATGCCGTTCGAGCTCTGAAACCAAAAATCAAGCAGAAGTCTCTGATCTTCTATAGAAGTCAAATATGTCATTTTTGCTGATTCAGGTCAAAATAATTAAAAGCTGAAAGAATGCAGTGCAGAAGTTGATGCAGCCTTATAATCCTGTTACTGTACCAAAAGGAAATGACATACCTGGTTTACCAAACTGTGGCCTGACGCTCATCATGACAGTGCTTTTAAATACCACAGATTGCATTTCAATATAGTGCTGATGAGATAAAATGATATTTTGCTTTTGATTACTAATCGTTCATAAAAAAAATGTGCATTTTGTCAAAGCTGTGTCTTTAGTGTTAGCACTGATAGCTTGTCTATGGCGAGACAGGGTCTACAAAATGTGAAGGTCTTTCATTCGCCACAGCTTCAACACACCCCTCTTGTAACTTAAGATGATTCCAATGCTTTTTATTTATTAAAACAAATATAACAAGTGTTTATTGCTTACAAATACCTGGAATGATTACCTAAATATTTGCTCTAATGATTGAATAATATTTTCCACAGCATTGTTTTGTAAAGTAGCTCATTTAAAAAAAAAAGTGCTGTTTTCGTTCAGCCCAGAAACCTCAAAGCATGTTGTGTGATCATGAGCATTGTGAGAGGAAGACTGGTATAGAGCTGTATGTTCATTCTACTCAAGCCATATTAACACATAGCACACATCGGTGATACAGTGCCATTCTCTGTAACTGTTGCTCATACTGTATTGTGGCTACTATCTCAATACACTGTGACGAAATAAATCAGTGCCTAAAAACGGTTCCAATGGTTTTACATGACTGGATGTTGAAGCGGGAAAACCTCACTAATGTTTATCATGTGAGAAACTGTCAGTCAGTATTAACCATGTTTTTTCAATCAGTATTTCATAGCCTGCCACTGAATTCGTGTATTTATTCCAGTCACACAATTACTTTTAGCCATGCTTCTTGTGATAGTTAACAACTTGTTGTTTATGCAATTGAATATTTTGTTGATGATATTCCTTATATAAAATTGTTTATCTATTTTCTTTTAAACTTGTCCTGTCCAGCAGTTTTAGCAAGAACACTTCTGGACTTTGTGTCATACACATTTGCTTTGCCAAGAGGAGCGCTATAGACTCTGGGTTCCTCTTGTTAATCTTATTTTATCTTGTTATTCACATTATTATCTCAAAGTCTTATTATGCCAAAGGTGACGGGTGGTGAGGGCCAGAATAAAAGTCAGGATCTATACAAAAGTCTTTGCTCCGTTAACCTGACTTCAGCCCAGGAAGCCTTAAGCATTGGTTTTCGTCTTTACCTGTTCTGGCTCAACTGGGTCCTTCTCTGCAGTTCACTGTGGAGGTCGATGCTTCAGGTTCTGGGGTAGATGCAGTGTTGTCCCAGAGAATGATTGATAAAATGCAGCCCTGTGCTTTCTTTTCTCATCGCCTGTTTCCCACAGAACACAGTTATAATGTGGGGGACCAAGACCTAGGCTTCTCCACTTCCTTGTCGGTTGCTCACCTGTAAGAGATCAGCTGATTAGCTCACCCGTTGCTCATCAGGTTATTATTCTGGCCTCTTAAGACTGAAGCAAACAGTCAGTCATCATCATATCATTGTGTCAGGCCTCAGTCATGTAGGGTTTGCTTGATTTCTGCCAGTCTAGTACTGGAATTAACCTGTTTCTGTGTATACTTCTCAGCATTTTCTGATCCCTGTAAGCTTTTGTGACTGATTGCATGTCTTTGGACAACCTGTAAAATCTTTGTCATCTCTCTGATGATGTCACAGCATCACAGACAATGATTTTCTTTGTCCACTTAGTCTATAAATAAACAGGTCCATCATTCTGTTGGTTTCTTGACAAGTTCAGGTGGTTGAGGTGTTTTGGAAATATAAACCCTGGAAGAAGCTCAAGAAATGCTGGAGAGATTATGTGTCATGGTTCACATAATCTCTCCAGCATCTCTCAGTGTCTCACCAGAAGAAGTGGAGAAGATGACTTTGAGGAGGGAGGTCTGGGCATCTCTGCTTAGAATGCTCATCCCGCAACCCTGAGCCAGCTTTGACAAGTCAGACAAAGCAACAGCATCAAACTGACCAGCAATGGCAGCAGTGTCTTGCTGGAAAAGCTTCTCAAAGGACTGCCACATTAACGGCTCCAGTGAGAGAAATTTAATTCAGTTCAAATAATGCCAAATCAGCTACTTATTGGAAGGTTGGTGGTTCAATCCTTGGCTTCCCCAGCCTGCATGCCAAATATCCTGGGGCAAGATACGAACCCCAAGTTGCCGTCCGATGCGTTCATCGGAGTGTGAATGTTGGTTAGTTTGCACTTGAGTTTAGAAGTGATGTGAGTGGGTGTGAAAGGGTGTATGAG
Source organism: Pundamilia nyererei (assembly GCF_000239375.1). NCBI lineage: Eukaryota > Metazoa > Chordata > Actinopteri > Cichliformes > Cichlidae > Pundamilia > Pundamilia nyererei. The sequence continues at coordinate 1,163,988 of NW_005187574.1, read as the reverse complement.
GCATGTTGCGCTTTGAGAAGTCCACATTGTAAAAACTGTGATTGGGGTTAATTAGAATCTAATAGGAGAGTAATAGTAATTATTACTCAGTAAAAACGTGTATGAGTAGTTTTAATCAAATCTAAGCAAAATTCAACAATTTTGAGATGTTCAGTTATTTAAATTTACACAGTTTTGTTTGGGGTAAATTCAGCAATGGTTTGTTGAGTAGA
>NW_005187574.1:1136036-1138160 GCF_000239375.1 Pundamilia nyererei | reverse complement strand
GGAGAATATACCCAGTCCAACAGCAGTTTCCTGGACATCAGAAGGTGAAAGAGAGGGCACATTGTCAGCTGTGAACCCGCACTATCACAAGAGCTTTTTTTAAAGGGGGGGGTTACTGCAACAATTCATTGAGTAACTCAAATAATTCAACTATAGAAAAAACAAACAAACCTCAAATTCATTGATGCTTCACACACAGCCCTGTAGCATGCCAATGTCTCAATTTTGTATACATCTCATTTTATTTGACTTTGAATGTTTACATATTTTTGCATTTAGGAAAATATTTTCTTTATAAAAAAAAAAGTAATTTCACTGCAGCACATACACTCAAAGAGTTGTTTTTCTGACAAATGTAGTATGCAGTTAAATGTTTCAACACTGCAATTTCTATAATGGAAACCAATGAGCAGTTCATTCTGGAAGACCTGTTTCTTTTCTAATTTCAATTTTCTTTTTCTTTGCTCACGTCACAAGTAAAAAAGTATTTCCTATCCCATTACTCAATTAATCCATGGAATAACCAATAGATTACTCAAACACTGAAGTAATCGATAGCTGCAGTCAGAGTCGAGAAGGACTAGGGCCTTATGGAGTTGTACAGCATCTACAAAAGTGAGTACACTCCTCACATTTTTGTAGATATTTGATTAAATCTTATCATGGGACACCACTGAAGATATGAGCTTTGATAGAATGTAAAGTAATCAGTGTACAGCTTGTATAACACTGTAAATTTGATGTCCCTCAAAATTACTCATCACACAGCCATTAATGTCTTAATTGCTGGCAACAAAAGTGAGTATACCCCTAAGGGAGAATGTCCAAATTGCCCCTATTTAGCCATGTTCCCTCCCCTTTGTCATGTGACTCATTGGCGTTACAAGTTCTGAGGTGTGATTGGGGAGCAGGTTTGTTAAATTTGGTGTTATCATTCTCATACTGGTCGCTAGAAATTCAACATGGCATCTCATAGCACTCATAGCATAGCGTGTATCCTCCAGCTTCACTGTGTTAATGTATTTATATTATGCTAACATAGCTGTGTTGCTAGCGATCACATAGCACATCATTATATACCAGTTAGCAAACTTCAGTAACCCTGCACACATCACTCCTGTCTTCATTTATGTTGGAAGTGATAGCAGAGCTGTACGTTTGAATTTTCTCAAATCTCTCAGTCAGAACATGCTATATCATGTTTAGGTGGAAACTAGCGAGCTAACTTCCTGCTAACTTCTAACGCCGTTAAATTTCATAAATTCTGTTTTTATGGATGCCTGGATGTTAAACTTAATTGTTACACCCGGTAAAGCAGCAACGCTGATCATTTTATTACAGATGAAAAAATTTAGACAGTTTTTAACTCTCAGTGACGCCGCAGTGTTCGTTTGACTTTGGGACCTGAAGTGGAGTTTGGACCCAGAAACAGCTAATAACGTCAGACTTAAAGATCGGATTGAAACCAGACACTAGGGCTGCAACGATTCATTGCCATAATCAATGTCGTTGACTGTAAAAAATTTCATCGATGTGTTTTACTCTAAAACGGGGGTGAGCAACTACAGTCCTCGAGGGCCGGCATCCTGCAGGTAAATTCAGACATGCAGTTGTACCAAAAATAATGATACCAAACAAGGAAAAGTCAACAGTTTTTAAAAGTGAAAGATAAAAGGTAAAATCAAAAGTAGTCAAAACCCTTGACCCCAGAGGCTTTATGCTAATTCAGCTCAGAAGCTCTGACATACAGATGAACAGAGGAAGATGTTTCAGCAGTTTGAAAACTTCAGTTTGTGAAACATTGCAAAAAACCACTGAAAGTCTTGGTTTCATCTCCTCTTATATCAGTGCTTATGTGGCGATATTGTCTGGGTAGCAACACCTGGATGATCTGATATCCTCATCATCATAATAAATGTTGTTCCAGGTTCAACATTGCAAGTGACCAATCACATTGTTGTGACGTCCCCCTTTGTGCCTTTGAAAAATCTACTTCACTTGCGAGAATAGAAACCGCTTCTGTCCGCCGATCCAGGAACTTGAATTCTTTGAATTGCAGGATACTTTTCTTTAATAAACGGTAAGCATTATACATATTGTCCTTACAGAGGCGGTTTCTCTTCT
>NW_005187574.1:1133440-1135354 GCF_000239375.1 Pundamilia nyererei | reverse complement strand
AAAAAAACCCACTTAGAGTCAGAACAAAAAATACATTAAGCTCCGACCGCTGCACAGACAGTGACCTCGTCAGCCAAGGACAAACCACAGCTGCTAACACATTTAAGCGCGACATATCAAATGTAGTTCGCCGATAGATCAGACTTACAAAGGAGCCGATCTTGTCCTTCGCTGGTCTAGTGTAGATGCTGGCTCTCTGAGCCACGACGTGTCCCCTCAGGACAGGAGCAGCGCGGCGGGCAATCACTCCTAGAACTCCAGGCATGTTGACGAATGATGGCTACGAAATGCGTTGGTTTGTTCTCGGCAACAGAGCAGCTCTTCTTCGTCGTCTTCTTCTTCGTGCTGTTAACTGGCCGTTGGCACACAGTTGAACTGGTGCATTACCGCCACCAGCTGGAGCTCATTTAGAACACCTTATATTCTGTTTAATGTCCGGCATCCTGTTTGATTAAGCATGTGTTTGTAGTGGCTGTGATGACCATATATCTCTGAATTAAAAAAACAAAACTATTCATAAAATATTAATAACAATTAATAACAGAAGAATAGATAAATAAACAGGCATGAGCAGAGTGACAGTTTTTTATTTTTAAATTTAATATTTACATTTAATATTTTGAATGTTGTGGTCCAAATTTAACATAATGTTCTGACAAACATTTGGTAAATCATTATAAAGAAAATAAAAGTGGTTCAAGTAAGGATCCTTGGGGTACTCCAACCATATAATCAAGGTAAAGAGATTTCTTACCACTGTTAACAGGGGGCATTAAAATATGACTGAAAAATTATTGTGAACTGTTGGCAAAACATCTGGTTAAACATATGACATTCAGACATTCTCAAAAAATGTGATTTATAGAGCACCAAATCACAACTTAACAGGCCTTTATATTGTCAGGTAAAGACACTGCACAACGCATTGTGGGGAAGATGGGGAAGCTTAACTTTAACAGACTTGTGTTTGCTGCTGAATCATATACTACAGATCCATAATATAACACTGATCGTAGTTGATTAATGTATCTGCCCCTCAAATCCCAATCTATCTAAACTAAACAGCAGACTATATTCAAAAGCCAACTCTCAACATCAGTTGCCTCACGGACCTGTTAACTGCAAGGCATATATGTCATTCAAATAAAAACTAACAGCAAAAAGTTGGCAACACAAAGAAAAGCTCCCTTTTAACAGGAAGAAACCTCTGGCAGATCCAGAGTCAGCTATCTGCTGGGGTCACATATAAAACTGAGACATATGGGCTTCTTCTGTATTCCTCTGTATTTACACATGGACGTAGACATAGGTTACATTTGTGGATCTGTTTGAAGCTGGCATGTGATGTGGTCTATATCAGCCATAGACCACACACGTATCTAAGGTTGTGTAGTGAACGAGAGGAATATTCCATGTAGTCTTAGACATTTGTATGTAAAAACGGTTTTTGAAAGACAATATGATTTGTGAAGCTGAACTTTATAATATTTTCCGTAAATAATCACAATCTTTATCAGGTTTGGATGTACACATTTGTAAAATAGTTTTACGTGTGGTCAGATTGCTTTGTATTTGTGTCTGCATTGGTGTATGCATTTGTTAGTCCTCAAACGTTACGCACAAATCATTGTATACATCTGTACATCGTAGTTTATGCTTGTGGATCATATTATATCCCTTCGTAACACTTTTGGGGCTTGCTGCACTTTCAGAAGGACATCTGTAGTAATGAAATATATTAATAATGTTATTAACCCTTAAGGACCCACAGTGACACTGGTGTCACCGCCCCTTTACACTTAGAGAAAAACTATTTATAATGGTTTAACGTCTACTGCACAAACTAGTTCAGTCATGTGACAAGTGAGGCACTCTGGGTGTTCAAGACACCATTTTCAAAGTCTTGGTCCACCT
>NW_005187574.1:1127774-1130882 GCF_000239375.1 Pundamilia nyererei | reverse complement strand
ATCATTATTCATGTTAAGAATTTGAAAATAAAAAGGAAATTCTGTTTTTAAAAGCAAGAAAGTGTTTACAGAATTACTTTCTAAATATAGAACAAATGTACCTTGTATGCCCAATGTGACGCATATGTGACATTTCAGATCTGGGGCAGTGGGTGGAGCTATTACAAAAAAAACTTCAGAAATGTGTTATATATCATTCATTTGATATAACTTACAACCCCCGTAATCTTCATGAAAGTAGAAATAGGTATAATCATCATCATCATCATCATCTAATAATAATAATATAATATTAGTTCGTATGACTGTTACTATAAATGTTTGATTCATTTACTAACATAATCATCCTGCTGTAACCAGGTTTATTAGTATGCTGCTCGGCAGATACCCATCACTAACCCCAGCAGTTAAAAGACATATACATTGTCTTGTTAAACTGTTGCCTGATAACTTGTTTCCCCAATCAGTTTGGACCTTAGTGTATCGACCTGTGGACTCAGAATCCCACTACAGAGTCTTGCTCTGGTTAAGAAGTCCAGGCTCCGATCCAGTAGGCAGTGCAGAGCTTAGATGGGAGCCAATGGATGAGAGGGCCTGCCCAGTTCTAACCGCCGCTAGCCTCCAGATATGGTAAATGGGCTGCGTCTTATATAGCGCTATATAGCGCTTTTCTACAAACCCTTTAAATGCCAGTTTAAAAATTGTAATTATTAATTAATTATTTTAATAAAATTCACAAAAAGGAATTATTTTCTCTATAATAAACAGTAGAGGGTGGGGCATTGGGGGTGATTATATAGATAATAATTCATGTTTTGTGGTTTTTTTGTAAAGAAATTGTGCAGTCGTTCAAATGTTTAAACTGGGATTTAATGGGTTAAAATCCTGAAAACGTTCGGTCATTTTGACAATGGCTCAAGTTAATCAAGTGATTTCTGAAAAAACAAAGCAGAAAAAATGTATAGCTTTATGAGGATTTCATGACAGATTATGTGCACAGATTTTTGTCCACGAAGGTGTCCGAAGATTGCAAAATTTAAGCAGTTGAAAAAGAATTAAACACAATTAACTGTCAGCGAAATCACATGTAAATTATGACTCTGTGTTTAACAATTACAGCACACATAATACCATTTTTTAAAAATCAAATCAAATCAAGCTCAAGCTTTCTACTTAAAATCAAAAACTGATAGTTGCACTACCCACCTCTGCTTTTTTGTACCCAACTTGGCTGTTTTGAGGTGGCAAAGAGGATTATTATCCATTAACACAAGAAACTTTGATCCCCAAATAATCTCTGAATGGTTCTTCCCATTTTAAAGCAAGCAATTCAAACTTTGTGCTACTGTAGTTGTGGTCATTTTTCTCAGCCTGGTGTAGCCTGCGGCTAGCATAAGCTATGACCCGCTTGGTGTGACCCTGCTGCTTACACAATACAGGCTGTAACCATGTTGACAAGCATCTGTCTTTACTATGAAGGGTTGAGTGAAACTGGCAAAACCCAAAATGGGAGCAGAATTAAGTTTGTCGTTCAGCTGCTCAAAAGCTAAATCACACTCAGGAGGCCACACAGCAGCTAAGTGTGGACCAGGTCTTCCTGTTTGCTTGGCACCTGTACTTCTGTTAAAAAGTCATAAAGTGGAACAGCAATCTGTGAGATCCCCTGAATGAATCTCCTCTAATTGCTGCAGAACCCTAAAAATGAGTCTCTAACAGAGCCTGGGACCCTCCACTTTTTAACAGCAGACCTTGTATAGTTGTGTCCACACACTTTACCTTGAAACCAGATTCTGCCAGTCGCTTAAACACAGTCTCAAGCCTCTCTCAGTGTTGCTCAAAGGTCCCTGAAAAAAACTAAATGTTATCCAGGTTCACAAGAACGATCTGAAAAATGAGATCACCGATAATCACCTGCAACAGTATTTGATATGTGGCAGGTCCATCACAGATACCAAACAGCATTCTGGTATATTCACTACACCAGACCAAATGGAGGTTACATTGTGCTTCTCACACACACACACGCATGCACACGCGCACACACACACACGCATGTACGCACACACATGCATGCACACGCGCACACACGCGCACGCACACGCGCATGCACACACACGCGCATGCACACACACGCAGCTCTCCAGCATCTGTTAACATTTTTATTGCAGACTGTAAACTGTTCAAATCTGAGGACCTTTGAATGAGAACGAGGATTGACCAAATGATGTTTTGTATTTTGATATCACCATGAGCTACACCTCTGGTTACACCGCCTGTGCTGCTGGCTTTGAGAATCATTCTGTGTACTAACTCTGCGACAAGACCCTCGATGCATTTAAAAGTCAGTTTCGAAAAAGAGAAATCCACACACTCATCAACAAACGCACACACTCAGAAACACACATAGATTACTTAATTTAATAGACTACTCATACAGTAAAAACACTGAAACCACAATATTGTCTCTAGATGCAGAAAAAGCGTTTGACAGAGTTAACTGGAAATTTTTATTCGCAACTTTACACAAATTTGGTTATGGAAACTCTTTCATAAACTGGCTAAGAATATTATACAATTCCCCAACAGCTCGTATCAGAACAAATAACCAAACATCCTCCAGCTTCTGTCTCCTGAGGGGCACCAGACAGGGATGCCCACTCTCCCCTTCACTTTTTGCAATTTTTATCAAACCACTAGCAGCAGCATTTAGACAGGCTACAACAATTAAGGGCATAAAATGTAAGAACATAGAACATAAAATCAGTCTCTATGCAGATGATGTGTTGCTTTTTCTCCCACTCACAAACTCACAAACCAACCTCTCTGAGGTAATTAATCTAATAAACTGGTTTTCAAGAGTTTCAGATTATTCAATTAACTGGTCAAAATCTACAGTTCTTCCAATTAACTGCTCCTTCCATAATTCTTCTTCTGCCCCACTACAATCTGGAAATATTAAATATTTAGGTATTAATGTTTCTCCTAAGCTTTCAGACTTAACTAAATTAAACACCTACGACTGCACAGCCACTAACAACTCCAACATCATTGTGAAGTTTGCGGACGACACTACAGTGGTGGGTCTTATCACCAACGGTGATGAGATGG
>NW_005187574.1:1097414-1104375 GCF_000239375.1 Pundamilia nyererei | reverse complement strand
AAAATGAATTACAATCGTCCAGCCTGGAAGAAATAAATGCATGAACTAGTTTTTCAGCAGAGCCCTGGCTTTTTGTCAGCCTGGCTACAGGCTGCTGACAAGAAACCTAGGGTTGTTTTTATTTTTTCAATAAGTGAGGAAAAGTGAGATGTTCTTGCTTTGCGAAAAGCTCTGTCTTTTTTCTTTCTTTTTTTTTTTTTTTTACTTTTTTTCCTATAAAACAAACTATTCTTACAGGCTAAACAATGATCTTCTAAATGAGTGAATTGTTTCATCTTAGAACTTCAGCTTATGAACTGGTGCGCGTTTAAGAGTTATACCACAGAGTCAAGTAATTCATATTTGAGGTTTTCGTTTTCAGTTTGGGTATCCAGAGTTGTATGCAGTGAAGATGTAATACTATTAACAAGATAATCGACCTCTATGTGACTAGAATGGCTTAGTTACAGCACTTTCAGAAAGACATGTACCGGTACTCTAATAATCGTGTTAACCACTGCTTTGTAATCTGTTGTGGTATATTTAAATGTTAATAAGAAATGATCTGAAAAAGAGGGTTTTTTGTTTTAGGAAATACTGTTAGTTCAGTTTCTATGCCAATATGTCAGAACGAGATCTAAAGTGCGATTAAAGTGGTGGGTGGGTTCGACGGCGTTGTAACGATAGAAATGGTAATTAGTTAGATTACTCGTTACTGAAAAAAGTAACGCCGTTAGTAACGCCGTTACTTGTAATGCTAACTGAAGTCTGCAGTGTACAGGGTGATGAGGAAAGGGGCGAGCACTGTTCCTTGTGGGGCCCCCTTGGTACAGACTACCACCTCAGACACACAGTCCCACAGCCTCAGGTAGTCAATAATCCACTAGGATAACTGATGGTCTACTCTCCCTGCAGCTTCCCCATTAGCACTGAGGGCTGGATTGTGTTGAAGGCACTGGAGAAATCAAAAAACATGACTCTCACAGTGCACCTAGTGCCCTCCAGATGAGAGAAGGCCCGATGCAGCAGCATCATCCACCCTGATGTTCAGCTGGTAGCAAACTGCAGTGGGTCTAGGTCTCTCCTGACTAGTGGGTCAAGGTGGTGAAGTATGATCCTCTCCATGGTCTTCATCAGGCGTGAAGTCAGTGCAACAGGTCTGAATTGTTTTGGCTCTTATTTCTTAAACCCAGCTTCAGAGACAGTGTTGCATCTATGTCAGTTCTTGAGAGCAGGGCTCATGATGTAAATTAGCTTTTATATGTTTAGTGTTTCATGTCCTCTTTAAAGGATATGCAGGGAGTTGGGCGGGTGTCCCCCACCTCTTGGGAAAGAAACTGTGTTTGGCACAACCAAGCATTCAGACCATAGTTCAGTTTGCTACAACTGCTGGACGGGTTTTTGTTTTTGTTTTTGTTGTTGTTGTTGTTTAAAACAATATCAGCAGTATGCAGTTTAGCAGACTGCTGATATATTCTATAAAGAGTATATGCATGTAGGCGCAGATAGTGACGTTTCAGTTCCAGTGTTTCCCTTAGTGTGTGTAGGTGTATATCTAACCTTTGTATTAGTTGTTTTATTTTGGTACTTTGGTGTCTGTGGTGCTTTGCATTTCATTATAGCTCCTCCTAGTCTCATTACCTAGTTTCTGTTCACCTGTTCACCCCAGTTGTGTTCATGTTCTCTAATTGCCCTCAAGTGTCTGTTTTTGCTCCCTGTGTCTTCCCTGCCCACATTATTAGATTCCTGTATGGACCGTGTTATTAGGATTTTGGACTCTTCTGCCAGTTGAATAAAGGTACATGTCAGATTATTCAGTTGCCTTAAGAATCTGCATTTGGCTACTCCTTATGCAGAGCTATGATTGGTGCCTTGTGAAATGACAAATATAACAAAGAGCCAGGATACTTGAGCAGCTAGAATTCTACACTGGACCACCACATTGGACTATTAGAAATGACATTATGACCACTCACAGGTAAAGTTAATAATACAAAATATCTGTTCATGGGTGGGACATATTAGGGAAAGTTTTGTCTTCAAACTTCATGTGTGAGAACTAGGAAAAATGGACAACTGCAAGGTTTTGTTTATTTATTTATATTTATGCACTATCCCAGCTTTTGTGGAATTGTGGTTGTACTTAAAAATCAACAGTTTGCTAATCTCTATTAAACATTTATTCAACTATCTGCAGCCTAAAAAAGCGCTTACTTTCTTAGTTATGGAGCGATTGTAGCGCTAACAACAATCGCTCATTAAATTCAAAATGACTTTATTGTCGCACTTTCCTGACCTTCATTTTTTCTATACATCATTTCTCTCTCCAGGTGAGAAAATGACGGTACGATCATACAGTCTTCTTATTCTGGCAGCATGGCTGAATGCTGTGTTCTGGTGCTCCATGCCAATTGTTGGCTGGGCTGGCTATGCCCCTGACCCCACTGGAGCTACATGTACCATCAACTGGAGACAGAATGATGCGTGAGTCTTTAATGTACTTGATATATTGGATAAAAAGCTACTAAAAAAGAGTTTGAACAGATATTTGCCTCTCCATTAGCTCAGGTTTTTTTTCCATAGCCCAAACAGTCTACCCCATTAAAGCCATTGGTGTTTCTACTATCACAAGATGCAAAGGTAATGTTTTGGTGATTTGACACTATATAGCGGTTTTGCACATAACATCATGCACACATTGCTCAACAACTGTCTGCCATATTGGATAAGTGGTAGCGGTCACGTAAATTCACTGATACATAGTATACATAGAAATTATCACTATTTTCCCCCTCATAATGCCTATATTCTGCTGCATGATTGGGTGCAGCAATGATCAAGGACAGAAATCCCAGGTCAGGCTTGCAGGCAGGTCCATCATCTTTAGCCTCAAATTCTGGAGGCTTAAACTGCACTCTGTTGGGTCAAGCATTGTCATCTTGTAGACTACAGTTTTGTCCTAGACTGTGGAGATATGGGATTGTCACTGGTTGCAGAATCTTATTTTAAGATCTCGCTCCACTGAAATTGCCTCCAGTAACGACAAAAGCTTTCAGCCTTTTGGTTAAGCAATTACCATAGCATTTTCTGTGTCCTCGCCACAATTTGACCCTACAGTCCAGACGCAGTAGGCCAAAACTGTACCACTGAACATGATGTTTCTCCACATGTTCAGCTTACAGTACACATGTTGTCAGCACCAGCATAAACAGGTCTGATTGTGAAGGGCCTCCTGGGCGTCACATGAGACTGGAGATTGACTGTATGCTGTCTTTTAAGTGGTGACAGGTTAAGGAAACTGTCTTTTTTGGTCTCATCTTCTTGGGATGCCCACTGTGGGCCCTGTCCGACATTTCCCTTTAAATGGAACTTGACCTGTAATTTGGAGATGGTGCTAGGGCTCACTCCTAAATAATGCTCCAGCTTGGTTTTCCAGCATTCCAACTTGGCCTGGCACATGGCCTATCCAGATCAGTCAAATATGGTTATGTTTGGAACAGACACTAACTATATGCTGACAGCGAAACAACTAGTAACTCAGTGTTCCAACATTCGGAAGAGGGGACTACTCTCACGAGGTACAACACACATGCTATGGCAAGGGGGAGCCAGGACGACAGGTCAGGGAGGAGATGTCATCATCATCACCCACACCAGAGATTGGGTACCAAGAGGAAGGATCTTTGAGTGCGAGAAGAACTGACCTGAAATGTCTGTGAAGGTTCTCAGTTATCTAGGTCATCGTAGTCAAAGGAGCTTGGAAAGAAAAGCGTCTGGACTTCTTTAAGTTGCTTGAAGACGTTTCACCTCTCATCCGAGAAGCTTCTTCAGTTCTAAGGTCAAATGGTGGAGAGTCCCAGATATAAACCTAGTGGGAGTTTCCCCCCACAGAGGGACAAAAGGACCCCCTGATGATCCTCTTTCACACCTTGGCTCAGGCGATTAGAGGATCATCATCGGTGGTGTAGGGTCCTAATTACTCCAAGTTTGTGTTCCAGGGGGTGATGGGAGTCAAAGAGGAGGTACTGGTCCGTGTGTGTGGGCTTCCAGTAAACTTCGATGTTGAGGTTGCCGTTCTCTTCAATGTGCACGGCGCAGTCCAGGAAAGGCAAACAGTAGTCCTTTGTGCCTTCCCTGGTGAACTTGATGTTTTTATCCACAGCGTTAATGTGCGCGTGTCAGGTGTTGGATCTCCTCTCTATAGTGAGCCTCATCATTGTCTGATATGAGACCCACCACAGTGGTATCATCCAAAAACTTAATGATTATGTTAGTGAAATTAATGGCAGAACAATCGTGAGTGAACAGAATGAATAAGGCCGGACTGAGCACACAACCCTGTGGTGTGCCTATGTTCAAGACCAGTGTGGAAGATGTCCAGCTCTCTATTCTCATCATCTGAGGTCTGTTCGAGAGGAAGTCCCTGATCCAGTGGCACAGCGATGTTGGCACACCCAGGTTATAAGGCTTCAGAACCAACATCGTAGTATAAGAGCTGGAATGTTCGAAGTGGGTCAGGGCTCAGTACAGTGCTAATGCGATGGCATCCTCTGATGCATCCTTTTCAGGAAAATCCTGTCAGTTGGTCAGTGCATGCCTTCAAAGTCCTGCCTTCCTCCTTATCTGGTCCTGTAGCTCTGTTGGTGTTAATCCTCCTCAGGGTGGAACTCACTTGGTTTAGATGAGGGATGATGCTTGTTAGCTCCCTTATATAGCAAAAGGTTCTTTACACCGTGCATCATGATCATCATGCAGCCTGCTGTACCATTTGCTCTCGTCACCTGTAGGCTGCCCTACCCTTTTCACCTTTTGCATCAACAGGTGACCTTACTGAACTGAACCATGACACAAAAAATAATCAGGAAGGGGGCAAATAATTTTTCTCTGAACTGTTTATTTTTTTCACTTATATTGTAAGCATGTTTGCATTAAATATAACGGAATTTGAATATTTAGGATTTAAAACCCTGTTTAAAATGTTAATATGTCATTGCTTAGCTGAGATAAAACAAATCTAGCATGTCTTGGTATGAGAATGCTTTATAACTATCTGTGTTTTTCTTTCCCAGGTCTTTTATTTCTTATACTATGGCAGTGATTGCTGTGAACTTTGTGGTTCCTCTGTGTGTCATGTTTTACTGCTACTACAGTGTGACAGTCACTGTCAGGAGATACAAAGCAAGCAACTGCCTGGACTGCATTAACATGGATTGGTCTGATCAAATGGATGTCACCAAGGTGAAACTGAGCCACAGTTTTAGGCTTTGTTTGTTAATGCCACATGCATCTGTATTTATCAAATGCATGTTTAAACAGAGAAGAACACTTCTGGTCAAAATTAGTTTTTTTTACAAATATCCGATCTATGTTGTTCAATATGACAACATTACCGTTGACACTCTTTCCGAGTTTGGTAGGCTAACCATTTTTTTTACCATGGTTATAGCTTTAGTTCAGACCACAGTGTTCTACAAAATTGGAAAGTAATTTAGTTCTATATAATAAACGTGAAATTCAGGAAAAATATAGACTCCCGTGTGGTTTGTGGTCCACATGGGATACATAATTTATACTACATGGAGTAAATTTGCATGTTTTATATAATGTTGTTGTTGTTTGTTGCTGACAGATGTCAATTGTAATGATTGTCATGTTCCTGGTTGCCTGGTCTCCATACTCCATGGTGTGTCTGTGGGCATCGTTTAGTGACCCAAAGACTATCCCTGCCCCAATGGCTATTATTGCTCCACTCTTTGCCAAGTCCTCCACCTTTTATAATCCCTGTATTTACGTCATTGCCAACAAAAAGTGAGTGTTCTCTCTTAAGTATGCTATGACAATAGTTAATATTTCTGTGCTAATAAACTTTTGCATAAGAAACCAATATGTGGGATAAAGTGGGATATTTCTGTGTCACATTAACATTTTTATATACTGTGTACTTCTGTCTGTAGTGTGTAGTGATGGTGGTGTGTAGAAGTACTTAAATCGCCTTTTCTTGCAGGTTCAGAAGAGCCATTACAGGCATGATTCGGTGTCAAACAAGACAGCGAGTCACCATCAATACCCAAGTTCCCATGACAATTTCCCAACAACCTCTGACCCAGTGAGATGATATTGCATTCAGCATGATGTCACATTAATATTAAAATAACTTGGCATTAAAATGCTGTGTAGAAAAATGCAATAATGACAGCAATGAGTGACGGTGCTTCCACTGTCAGCTCAGCAAATATTTTGTCTCCCTTAGTTTCACAAAATGTAACCTACAAAGTCTTTAGAAGGGTGAGAGCCATAGATGAGCTGCTTAGGCTGGGCCCTTAAAAGCACATGGGTCTAATGGGTCTAATGGGCTAAGCCATTTTTTTAAAGATTGCAGCTTCCACTATCAAACACCCATGCTGATGTTTTTCTGATAGCTTGATTGAAAAGCAGCTGTAGTGTTTCCTTCTTCTCCTTTATTGGGACTGTTATAGGGCCATCAGTCTCTACTGTCCCTTCTATCAAAAGTCTTAAGGAACCTGTGAATAAACACTTAAAAAATAAAGAAAAAACAACGTTTGTATTGTATTCATGCCTTATTTTTTTGTCTGGTCTCTCATATGTTTGCAGGTACACTTAGCTTGACTACATGGCCCATATTATTTTTTATGCTATATATAAATTACATGAATATGAAAAAAAAATCATGTTTTTCTTAACAATGTAGGTCTCTATTCTTATGATGAAGTACTTCTTGGGTGCATCTCTGGAGTACACCAAGCCTTTTCTACTCTTTCATATACATGACGATGCCCCCCTCCCCATTTCTCCCACATTCTTACTCTCTGTCCTGGTGTGAATATGTGTGATGGGGTACAACCTGCCATCCTGTGGATGGTGTGACTTAATGTAAACATAATGTGAACTTTATTAATCCCCATAGGAAAATTTAAATGGCCTTTACTAGTCCCTAAGGACCCCAAAGCGCTTTACATATCCA
>NW_005187574.1:1084200-1097353 GCF_000239375.1 Pundamilia nyererei | reverse complement strand
CCCTGGGGCGCACTGACAGAGGCGAGGCTGCCGGACACTGGCGCCACCGGCCCTCTGACCACCACCAGTAGGCAACGGGTGAAGTGTCTTGCCCAAGGACAACAACCGAGACTGTCCAAGCCGGGGATCGAACCGGCAACCTTCCGATTACAAGGCAAACTCCCAACTCTTGAGCCACGATCACTTTGATTACTCCTCTGCATTTAACCCATTCACTCAGAGAGCAGTGGGCAGGCAGCCACCAATCCAGTGTGGGCGTTCAGTGGATTCGAACCACAGACTTTCCAATCATGGTTTGGCCACTATACCTACTGAGCTTGGGGCAGGGATACCTTGTAATTAAACCCAGTGGTATTCCAGCAGATCCCTCAGGTCAGATTCAGGTCACCTGAAAAAGAGGATTGTGGTTCCCTCAGCAGTCGTTTACCAAGACCATGTGAAGTACCCTCTGAAAGTGAATACAGCATTATTGTCCCTACAACACCACAGCAACAGTTATCCTTGAGACGCTTGGCAACAAGTTAAAATGCCACAGGGAGATGTACCCTCCATGGGAAACGACGCTACAGGCCAAGATCAAGGCACCATGGAGTTTGCTCCTTATTGGAACTGCAGAAAGGTATGAAAATGGAGAAAGGGGTTCAAGTAACAAGTAACAAAAAGATTCCTTAGAAACTGCTACGCAAAGACTCACAGCCTTCGCTAACCACTTGAGGAGGTATACCAGAGAGATAAAGCCCAGAGAACAAACCAGTTGTTTTTCCACTGAGCCATTCAAGATATACTCTCAGTAGTAGGTGAGCAATATGAGAAGAGGCCTAGAGATCGCTTCTACAGTAGTGTAAAGTCTACAGTGACTGTAGACAGTTACGTCTTTTCACGATGGCTTATGGGCCAATAGGAGCGCTGAATCCCACTGTAGACCAAGAGCACCTGGCTGCAGACACTGTGGAGCTCCACAGAAACCGGAAACACTCCACCTCCACACTAGGTGGAAACACATGACTTCAAATTTGCACCAGCTGTGCCTCAATACACAGTGTACACAGTGCATATAAAAAGTTTGAAATATTACTCTTTTTGGGTCACAAAATACACTTTTAAGATATTTTCAGGCGAGAATGTTGCTGCAGCCACTGTGGAGCTCCACAGTGGGCAGAAACACTTGACCTGCACAGTAACCAGGAACGTGTGACTTCAAACTGGAACACGGTTACGTTGCACGAGCCATTTCTCAATATGCGTGCTTTTCATTTTCAAACCCCCGCGGTCTTACACGACTCAGGTTAAACATGATATATAAGACATTTAGATAACTTAAAAATGTTTGTTTTATTTGTTCCTTAGCAAATCGGTTTGGCTGAGATCAGTGGCGGAGCGGGGGGGGGGTTGGCTTACTGGGCTTAAGCCCGGGTTGTTTTGTCAGAAGCCCGGGGTCTTTTGGAGTGTAATTTTTTCATAGTTAGATGCCTGGCTGACAACTGTATAAAACAAAAACTACACACAATATTCGAAGCACATAGTGCACACTGTGGGAATTTACGACTGTGCGTAAATCCCCCCTAATATTGGTATGATCCGAGCTCAGACACTAAGTAACTGAGCGAGGGGGCGGGGCAGCTGCTGCCTGCGAGTGCGCTGTTGGAGAAACGCAGCCAGGCAGACAGAGGAGAACTGAAGTTCGACCAGGTACCAAAGCAAATCATTCGTACTGTACAAATAATGTAAATATGACGGTGAATCATGAAAGATATCAAAGTGATCACTTGACCCATGTTACGTTACTTGCTCTTCAAGTGAATCAACAAATGAAAAGCGGAACAACAACAATGCTGTTTCTTTAGAGCAGCGGTCTCCAACCTTTTTTGCACCGGTTTATGCCCGACAATATTTTCACGGACCGGCCTTTAAGGTGTCGCGGATAAATACAACAAAATAAAACTAGTACTGGTACCGAAAAAAAGAAGATTTATTCATAACACACGTGAAACGACCCAGGAAAACCGAGTTAACGATACAAACGATAACAAAATAACGCTGAAAACCGATAAAAACCCTGAAAACCAGACATTTCACACCTGAGCCTCAACTCTCGCGGCCCGGTACCAAACGACTCAAGGACCGGTACCGGTCCGAGGCCCGGGGGTTGGGGACCGCTGCTTTAGAGAGTCTTAGCTTACACGTGTGTTTATTTCATATTTTCAGTTGTTTCCCTCCACGGCTAAATAAATCGGTTTCAGTAATGCACTGATATACAAGAATGGACATAAGGAGCTTCTTTCAAAGAAAAAACTCTGGTAGATGTTATTTTATATATTATGCTTTGTATGTTGTTCAGTATATTTCTATGCAAAACAAGAGGAACTTCAATACACAGCAGGATATTCACAGTTGAAACCAGATATTTACACTTTATGGAAAACACAAGAACATTGTTTTACTGCACAACATCAATTTAGAGTAAACTTGTTTTGTTTTGGATAAATAAATATTGAAATATCTTTTGAATTAGTTAAATGTCAGAATAAAGAGAGACAGAGCTTCTATTTTTATCACTTTCATCAAATTTAGGAGCACATATACACTAAGTTTATTGTTAATTAATAAGAAAACTGCAGAAGATTCCATTCTGAGCTGAAGAAGCTTCTGATTGGTTAGTAGAGTCCATGTGAGTAAATTGGTGCATATAAGGCAAAACACAGAGGCTGTTTCTGTGACATGGGAAAATCAAGAGATGTCAACCAAAACACCAGGAAGAGAACTGTGGAGCTCCATAAGTGTGGCTCAAGTTTGAATACAATTTGGTGCCGTTTGCAATTAAGAAATACAGACAGTTTCTCTCTTTACTCTTAAAGTTAACAAATATGTTTTTTATATTTATCTAAAAAATAAACATTTAGTCTGATTTGATGTTACAATTAAAAAAGTGTTTTTATCTGAAGAGTCTGTAAATATCTGGTTTCAACTGTATATTTGATGATTGTCAGCACAGAGAGAGAGGAACAAGAGCAGGTGAGACACACATGTTAGTCAAATGGTTGTTTACCAGAAGTATCACCGTATCACAGGTCCTCATGTATCTCGTACCTAGTGTTTCTTTTTAGGTTTGTTATTTTTCAACTTCTACATTTATTAAGTTATGCAGCTTGTTTGCACAACAAGGCTAAATAATTATATAAACTTTTCTCAATCTAAATATTGGACTTTGGTAGAATTAAAAAACAAGTGTAGTGCAGGTCTATGATGATTTTTAGTGCTGCTATCATCTAGTTCTGATTCTGGTTCTGTCTTGGTTAAGTCCTCAGTAGTCCTGATTTTGAACTGTTGTAGTCCTGTTTTAATTCCGGATCAGTTCTGGGTCTGGTTGAATTGGGGTTTAGTCCTCGTGTCTTGATGCAGCCCCGACTTTGTTCTGCCTCGCTGCTTAATTAAAAAACTAGTTTAAGGTGTCCTGCAGATGTGATATATATATTTTCCCTATATGAAGTCATTCTTTTTTGAACAAAACTCAAAATAGAGCCAATTAATCTTCAGTCATTTCTAAACCCCGGATTGGTGATGTCATCAAGTGCGCTGCTGTTCCAATTGTATTCAATTCCATTAGTCTGGTAACGCTCTCGAATTGCCACTTCTGTCTGGTCTGCAGGCTTGGAAGATAATATTTAATGAAATGCTTCCAGAAGTGATCGGCTAAGACCTGGCTGTGGCACCATCTCCATTCATTCAATATCTACGATTCAGGGTATACAACCTGGTGGAGAGATGCAACTGGCCGCCTCATCAACAGGGTATTTGGAGTAACAGGATCTACATCAGCCACATCTGAGGAAACATAGCCCAGGGTCTTTGAATTCAGAATACCCTCAACTTCTGCAAGGAGGGTCTGCAGAACCTCTTCAGTTACAGTCTGTGCCCCTGAAGTTGTCTGTAGAGCCTGCTTCAAGGAGCGAATCTCTCTCTCCCAGCAACCACCAAAGTGGGGGGAATTTGGTGGGTTGAAGTAGAATCTCACCTGCTGAGCAGCTAGGTTTGTCTGCAGTTCAGGCTGTAGAAAATCAAAACCCTGCTTCAGCTCTCTCTCCCCACCTCTAAAGTTCGTTCCTTGGTCAGAAAGCAGTTCAAACGGCTTCCCCTTGCGTGCTACGAATCGCCAGAATGCCATTAGGAATGAATCTGTGCCAGTGGTGGGCAGGAGGTCAAGGTGGACAGCTCTAGTGGTGAGGCATTTAAAGGTGGTGCCCCATCGTTTCTCATGTCTTCGGCCCACTTGAATAGTATATGGGCCAAAACAGTCCACACCTGTTGAATAGAAGGGGGACTGATGAAGCTGAAGCCTTGAAGGGGGCAAGTCCGCCATCTTAGGTGCCTCTGGCTTGCCTCTCCATTTCCTGCAATCAAGACAGCCTTGCTGGTGCCGCTTTACTGCTTCTGTCCCTCGTAGTGTCCAGTAGCGCCTCCTAGTTTCCGCAAAAACTCTCTCTGCTCCAGGATGGCATAAGGCTTCATCCGTATCTTTGATAATTAACTGGGTGATCCTATGTTTAGGATCAAGCACGATAGGGTGGATGATGAATTGGTCCTGGTAGGGACTGTGGCGAAGACGTCCCCCTATGCAAATGAGTCCTTTATTTGTATCCAACTCGGGAGCCAGAGCGACGGCTGGATCTTGGGAGTTGCTTGCCCTCTTGTAAGTGGACCGACTCAGAGAGGAAACACTCTTGCTGCACTTGTTGCAGCAGCTTGGTTTCTACTCTTTGGTAGTCCTACGCTGTCAGAGGGGCATCTGCTGGCTCACGCAAAACTTGTGCTGTAGCCTTATGGAGGTCCTTGAATGTCTGAAATTGATCGGCTTTGGGTAAAGGTGGGCTGCATGGCGTGATGACGTGTAGACAGGTGAATGGCTTCCGTAGTTCCTCATCATTCAGGGGTAGGAGGTGTAGTGTCTCGGTCCACTGATCTGGAGGCTCATGGGGGAATGGAGGACCTCGGCACCAGTGGCTCCACTCGCCTAAGTGAGAAAGATGCCTTCCCCGTGTAATGTCATCTGCCAGGTTGGTGGCTGAGTCAACATATCTCCAGGCTGCCCAGTCTGTCAGCTCCTGTATCTCCGCCACCCGAGTCCCGACGAAGACTTTAAATCGACAGGTGTCTGACTGTAGCCAGGTTAGTACCGTGGTAGAGTCGGTCCATAAAGCGACATAGCGAAGCGAGGCTGTTAGTTCAGTAGTAAGCACTTGTGCCATCTGTTAATGCTGCACTTAATTCCAAGTGGGGTATGGTCTGTTGCTTCCGGGGTGCTACTCTGGAACGTGCTGTCCGGAAGACAACTTCCACTGTGCCACTTGCATCCTCACTCCTCAGGTAAGCCACTGATCCATAGGCCCGTTCAGAGGCATCACAGAATATGTGGATGTCACATTGGCAGGTGCTTGAATCAATGCTGGAGCTGGTGTAGCAATGAGCGAATGAAATGGTTTGCAGCTGGGACAGTTCCTGCTCCCATTCATTCCAGGCCTGGAGAAGGTCATGAGGAAGGTTGGTATCATCTCAGTCAGTCCGTGAAGCCCACATCTACTGAACAATGATCTTAGCTCTTGTGGTGTATGGCACAATGTAGCCAAGTGGGTCGTACTGACTCGCTAAAACCTTGTAGACTGTGCGCAGGGTCACTTGAGTATGATCTTTTTTTTTTTCTTTTTTTCTTTTTTTTTTTTTCTTTAAATGACATCAGAAACAGCAGTATGCGACATTACGTGATGGCAGAGCTTCAGTTCATCCTTTGTCATTTTTTTTTAATAAATAGGACAGGGGGAATGAATGAGAGAAAGAGGGGGAGAGAAAGAAAGAAAACCAAAGGGGAGAAGAGACGGTGAGAAGGGGGAGGAAGAGAGAGAAAAGAAAAAAAAAGAAAAAAAAAACAACTCCTGGGTCACCTGTATGGAGAAAAAAAAAAAACAAACAAAAAAAACAAACAGAGGAGACAGCAAACAACAAAGAGCAACATAATAATAGAGAAAACAAAGCACCATCACAATAAACTAGCTAGTCATAGATATCAATAGTTACTAAATAATAAACGATATTGTGCAGCACGCAAGATAGACAGCGCACAGTGTGCTTTGAGGCAGCAGCCAAGAAAGCTTTAGTCCGCGTCTGTGAATACCCATGTGTACACCTGTGTGGATCAGCATGCTTGCAGTCCAAAGGTTTCTCCATGTAATGATCTGCTAGGGAGTGTGGGGGGGCCACAGCCCCGTCCTCCAGGGTGTGAAGCGGGTATGGAGGAGATCAAAACTCCAGACATCCAGAGGCCCCCAGAACACAAGAGACCATGGAAGACCAACAGAGGGGCAGCCGCGCCACTGTTCCAGTAAGAGCTGAGGAGAGTCCCAGATGAGGGCTCGCCCAGCAGCCACGGAGCAGAAGCCAGGGGGAGTTGCAGTGACGCGCCCGTGAGCTCCGCCGGCCCCCAGCTGTGCCTGAGTGACCGAGCCCCAGGCCGAGAGGCCGGGGGCACCCCACCTCCAAAGGGGCCCGAGCGAGCCCCAGGCCCCAGGCCCCGACAAGCGGCCGCCAAGGAGTGAGCCGGTGTGTACCCGGACGCCCACCCCCAGACACAGAGAACCACCAACACACCGACACCTGAGGGAGTCCGCCACCGGCAGGGGAAGTGGTGGTGGGTGGAGATAGGCCTCCAAACCTTGGAGGGCCTGAGGTGTCCCCAGAGAGGTGGCGTCTGATACCCAACCTGACATATAGACACAGACATACAGGCACACACAGACACAAACATCCATTCCCACCCTCATGCTCTCATATGCACTCACTCCGCACTCAACCAACGTGGAGACAGACATAAAGAGACGCTGTACACACAATCACACTCCCCAAGCGTACTCTACAAACCGGGTCTAGGTACCCTTGCCCCTGGAGGGGGGAATTGCACCCAGACCCAGGTGGTGTTACCCTTTTCCCTGCGGTGGGGAGAGGCAGACCACCCCGACTCCGCAGCAGCAGGGAGGCCCCACACCCCAGACCGCAGTCGGACGGCCAACTCCTCCTACTAGCCCTCACTTGAGTATGATCAACAGGGCGGTGCTAGTAGTACAGCCTGTCTAAAGAGCAGTGCCAATGGAGTCCCAGTACAGCTTCTGTCTGATCAGGTTTGCCATGTGTGATCCAGAGCTCAGCGCTGTCTGATTGAAGCTCTGGGGGGAGGTGGCTGATGATTGAGGGCTGGTTACTGGCCCATTGTCGTAACTCAAAACCTCCCTCATCCAGAAGCTTCTGCAGTTTGTCCACAAGTACTTTAGCTTCGACCACTGTCGCTGAGGTCCGGAGGCAGTTGTCGATATAGAATGACTGCATCACAGTCTCACAGACGTCCTCCCCTGGGTTGCTGTGATCTAGCATGTGCTTTTGTAGGGCAAAGATAGCACAGCATGGGCTACATGTGGTGCGGGAAGGGAGTACTCTCCACTTGTAGACAGAGACAGAAGGGGGGTTGTCACGTTTACAGTCTCGCCAGAGGAATCGGAGGAGTGGCTGGTCTTCTTTTAGTAGTCTGACCTGATGGAACATGGAACTGGAATGAGCAATTGAACACAACTCGATTCTTGCCGTTATGCTGCACCATGTGGTGTAGGATATAAAAACTAGCAAGAGTGTTGAGCTCCAGGCTCAAGCTTGACAACAAAACCTACCCGTTGTAGTCTCTGAATCTCAGTTGTGTAGGAAAGGACCTTCTCTGGTGACTTCAACAACCTCCGCTCTGTACTGTAGAGCAGAGGGAGCACCTCCTCCTTAGGCGCAGACAGGGTAGGCATGTTAGGAACTCATAGGAGTGGTGTTGCATACCGTTGAACTCCCCTGATCTCTACTCTCTCCGTTTTAGTCTCGAGAAGCTTAATAGCGTCTTGGTCTTTTCGTGACCTGGTGCTGACTTTGGTACTGCACCAGGGTAGCACATCCATTTGCAAAAGTCTTTCAACATCTCGCAGCAGGTCTACACCTGGGGACTGACAGGTGGTGAAGTAGCACTGTTGCTCTCTCAACTGCTTCATTACATCTTGAGTCGGCCCTTGTAGGGTCCAGCCAAGGCGTGTCTTGACAGCTGCAGTCCCACCTGGGTGGGAGGCCGAGTCGGACTGGCTCCATTGGGGTGACCAAATGCGGGTGGTCTGATCCTATTAGCAACACTGGTTTAGCGTTGTCAATTTCTTGAAGCACCAGACCCCTGAGATGATGATATTTCTACTTAAGGGCATTCACTGGGTGAGTGTGCTCTGCTAGCCCAAGCGTCTCGGCTGTGAAAACTTAGTTGATTTTGAAAATCTGTCTCGGCTGGGAAGTAGGAGAAATGCTGAAGGAGACAGCCTCCCCTTGGAGAACATGGAGGTCTTGTCTCACGGTTCTCAGTGGTAA
Organism: Pundamilia nyererei; assembly: GCF_000239375.1. Classification (NCBI taxonomy): domain Eukaryota; kingdom Metazoa; phylum Chordata; class Actinopteri; order Cichliformes; family Cichlidae; genus Pundamilia; species Pundamilia nyererei. The sequence goes on along the minus strand of NW_005187574.1, from coordinate 1,088,929 downwards.
TTCTTTGGGTTGCCCCTTTAACCCTAACTGCTGCGCAGCGGTGCTAAGAAGGATGGTCCGCTCAGACCCATCATCCAAGACAGCGTAAGATTCTAGGACTAGATCGCCATTCTTCAGTAAAACTTTGCTGATTTTCAATAGGACTTTACATCCTCCTAGTGGTTTGTCAATGTACAACACTTTCTCTCCCAATCGTGCAGTACCTGAGTCTGTTGTTGCAGAAGAGGCCTCGGAGGCTTGCACATTTTTAGTGGACCTGTCATTGAGTTTGTGGAGGACAAGGAGATGTCGTTGGTTGCATGTCTTACAGCGCATCTTTAGACCGCATTCTGCAGCATGGTGGGGCCTCCCACAGCACCAGCACCGGTTGTTACTCTTGATCCAGTGCTGTCTTTGTGCTTTGTGTAGCTGTCTGAAATTTGATCAGCTGTTTAAAGAGTGGTCAATGCTGTTGCAATTAGGACAATACTTCTTCCCATTGTGTTTGGCTGCTGCCACTGTTGGAGGGGCACCAGATCCTTGGGGCTCAGTGTTCAACAGTATTGTGGTTGTCTTACCAGTGAACTTCCTCTTCTCCTCTCGGAAATACTGCTTTCTTTGAGCTGGACCGTGCCGTGTCGATTTGCACCTGCAGCTTATTATATATAAGCCGGTGTGAGAAGTCAGTCAGTGTAGGAATGGGAATGGTTTGAGGATGAATATATCGACGGAAGCTGGACCTCAAATCATCATCATAGCGCAAACATTCTGAAGGTCTTGGTATCTCCTGACATAACAGGTAGCGCTTGAGTGCCAGTTGATGCGGCTGTCCATACTGGTGGTTGAGGGCATGCCAGCGTGTTGCTGTATGTTCTAAAGGGTGCACCTTAGTCCGATTCAATCCAAGTCCATAACTTGCCTGCAGCAGCGTTACTCTCCGACTACACTGTTAATTGCCACAGCAATGAGAGGACGGGTGCGCACTCTGAGTGGCTATTGATTCCCCCAGGAATCAGGGGATTCCTGGGGAACCTGCATCGCCCCGTGGGCGGGGAACCTGCATCCTCCCATGCAGGTAGCGCATGGGAGGACTTTTTAACAATCACATTAAATGGCAATGGATTGGTTCTTATATAGCACTTTTCTACTCTTCTGAGCGCTCAAAGCGCTTTACACAACTTGTGCATTCACCCATTCAGACCAACATTTTCTTAGTACACACACATTCATACTCCGATGGATGCATCAGAGAGCAATTTGGGGTTAGTATCTTGCCCAAGGATATTCGGTATGCAGACTAGGGGAAGCCAGGAATCGAACCACCAACGTTCCGATTAGATGACCTGCTCTACTGCCTGAGCTACGGCCTGCCCTAAAATAGAAAAAGGTCTTCAGACACTACAGTGCAGCTCCATGTTATAAAAGCAGTATTAAATGTTACCGAGCTGGTCGATCAGGCCAGCTTTATGAAATAGATGTTTTTGCCCATACTGACGTCCAAACCTGGGGGTGCTCTGGTCACACCCAGTCTTTGGGGTTTCATAATGCGTCCAGCATCTCAACCTCCCGGGTGCCTTTGGCAGGCTCGTGCATGTACTCCCACTTTGCAGGGAGTGGGAGGTACATGAGGATGCTCTCAATTCTTGAGCCTGGCGTAGCCAGGCCAAACTTCACTCCCCTGTCGTACACCAGGTTAAACTCCACATACCGGCCTTGTCGAACCTGCTGCCAGTCCCTCTCCTCATCAGTAAAAGAGTCATTGAGATGTTTGTACACAAAAGGCAGATAGCAGGGCACCACAGTGAGGGTGCAGCGCTTGACGAAGCTGAACACCTCCTCCTGATTTGGGGAGTCCAGGTCGTCAGAGAAGATTCCTCCTATACCACAGCTCTCTCCTCTGTGGCGGATGTAGAAGTACCTATCAAATCATTTATTAAAGTCGGGCTAGTACTGTGGGTGGTGCTTGTCACAGGCCTTCAGGGTTTTGTGGAATTGAAAGACATTACAAAAGTTTACCCCCAAACCCAGGTGACATAAGGCTTTAAGCAAAAAAAGGATGTTTAACCATGTCAAACGCCTTAAAAAAGTCCAAAAACAACACTAAGCTTTCTGTCTTTATTAGTTGATGATAATCAAGCATATCAAGGTTGTGTACATTTCTTCCTTTTATAAAAGCCGACTGACAATCATCCACTAAAAAGCATTTATTCATCTCATTCGTTAATAGGTAATGTCTTCAATTTCAATTTGACTTTTGAATGCAGGGCTTTTTTTTAGTAATTTTGCAAGGGTAAGGCAACGCTTTATCAAATGGTAATAATCAGTTATGAATTTCATCCTAATCTAACTAACCTAGAGCTGATTTCTGATACCAATCTTGAGCTGAATGAGAGAAAAGAGAACAGATACACCCAGGACACAGATGCACTGATTTCCATCCCATGCCTGATGAAGTCCAAAAGGGGAAGCACTGTCTCAGTACAAAGTCCTCCAACTTCTTTGATCCTATAATCTAACACAGCAAAAATGAGCAGAGAAATAGCCAAAAATTATCGTTCCAATTTGTACGTCCACAAAAATTGGGCAGTGGTTAATCCTCTGGTGCTTTTCACTGAAATTTCTACCTGTGAACTCCAAAGTGATGATGCTGCTCTTTAGTCATTTGTGTGAAACTAGAGAAAGAACCCCAAATCTTCTTAATAGCTGCTGTTATACTCATTTATGTTCGATGAGAATTATACATGATTAACTGTTTACAGATATACACATAAAGAAATACTCTGATATAGCACTCTGTATTACTTTCACCATATAAACTCTTTATGTTAAGTCCTTTATTCTCCTCTTGGATGGAGATAAGCCAGTGGATTTTAATCTTCTTGACAATGCTAATACAGGTGTGTGAAACATTGCATATGTTTATTAAAAGGCCACCATCAAAGTTAAAGGTGGTTCAAAGAAATTTTAGAATGTGTGTGAGTTTTTTAGGAAAGAATAATGCATATTCACAGTGATAGAAGCCAGTTTCATATGGGAGCATGTTCATTTACATATTGAAATATCATATTTGTCAATTGCTGAAAGCAAATTGATTCCAATTTCTTTTCCAAGTTAATTTAGTGTGTATACAATACGCTGGTATATCCTGGTAGCAAGTGCCAGAACCTCAGAATTTGGGTGTTTTTTTAGACCATCATGTTGTTTTTACTGATGAAAATCAGAAGAACCCTCGGATTAGTAGGTCCCTGCTAAAAACAAAGACAAATCACCGAATTGTGTCATTACAAAGTGCCGGTTTCAACAAAGTGTTGTGGGTGCTCTAGTTCTTTACAGCAACAGTATGAATGTCTGCCTGTGATGTTTTCCATCAGGAAACATTACTGTCCAGCCACTCCTTGATCTCATTTTCATTCCTCCTAATCCATTCGATATTGTTCCTCACTGTCTCAAGTGCCTGCTTCCTGGGCATCTCACCAGCACCAGCATTTGGAGTTAGGTTGAAGAAATGCTCCATCTAAAAAACCATAAAAAGGCATAAAAATGTACAATAACCCTAAACACAAGGTGTCAACCTGAAATTGTCAGTAAATAATATCTATGAGCTACAATTAAAAAATCACAGCCTTGTTTGTATAAGGGCAAAGAGAAAGTCACATAAAAGCTCAGGCTAACCTTCCATAACTGGAGCTCTGTGTTGAATCTGGTGGTAATTCTATTGAGTAGGCGACCAAGGTTCCTGTCATCGATGGTGTACCTGGTAAAACAGTGTAATATATAATTTCCAGGAGTGAGTTTAAAGAAATTCTTTTGTCTTTCCAGTTGTGCCTGTGTGACTGGTGCTTTCATTTTGGGGAAGTGGACAAGTCCTGATTAAATGAATTAAGTCTGCATTAGATGACCTGCTAGAACACAACAAAATTCAGATTATTTCTACCAAGCATTCTCCCTCAGATACCTTAGGACTTTACAGAGGAACTCTGCACTGACAGTTTAAACCTTTGGGATGAATCCCTGTGATTAAAAAGAAAGACATGCAGTTTCCCTCATCTGGTGGAACATATACTCAAAGTGGTGACATGGTGGTGTAGTGATTAACACTGTTGCTTCACAGCAAGAAGGTTCCTGTTTAAACCCCTACTAATTAGTATTTAATTCAAAACACACTTAACTCTCTTAATGTTATAACAGAACAATAGAACTAGACCAGTCTGACCATTTACCAGCCCTACTGTTTCAACGTGGTCAAACATAAATAAACAAATGAATCTACCATCCAAAGTTATGATCATGGTATGCGTGCCTACTTTGTGTGCTGGCTTATTGTACTGACCTGTTTACCAGATAGTCCCAGTTGAGTGTACTCCACTCCCAGGCCATGCTTTGGCCAAGTGGGTTATAGGATACGTATTGGACCAAAGTAAACAAATCCTGACTCCTCACTACGCTCTCATCTTTTGTAGCCTCCAGGAGCCTGTTAGACAAGAAAATGTATTCTTCCTCAAAAAGGGGAACGTTTATCTTAGTTGCTTAAGCCTAAGTTTAAAGGCAAAAAAGCCTGTGCCAAAACCAGAAAATTACTTGCACTGTTATTAATTCTTTTTCTTTTTTTTCTTTTTTTTTGCCTGTCCCGTTTGGCTCTTTTGCATCAGAATTGTTGTCTAAAGGCAAAGAAAGATGCCCAACGGATTTACTTTACCAAATTGACCATCCCAGCCTTGCCGTAATGGTCCATTTGATTCACCTTTTATTG
>NW_005187574.1:1080842-1082903 GCF_000239375.1 Pundamilia nyererei | reverse complement strand
CGAGGAAACAGTCACCTGAGAGCCAACAGAGCCCCTAACCGGACATGACCGCTACCCCGGGTTGAGCCCCCCAAGGAAGATGCCTTATTATTAATTGTTATTAATTCTTATAGTTCACTTAGGACAGCAGTCTACAGAAACCTATTTTCAGTGAGTCTGAATTACAGGCACAGACCTAATGAATTATGGGTTAGCTAAATGTCACGTAATGAAACTCTAGAAGACATGATAAGTGAACCGGTCAAAATAAATTAGACAGTGTTATTACCTATAAAGAAGCTCCACATTTTCCACAGATGCCAGTCCATACAGCAGCTTGTCCTTCTCTTGGGCCAAAGACGTCTCTTTATACCTCTGGAACATTATGTTCCACTTTTCTTCACTGCCTGAATTCTTCATGCCGTATTGATATACCAGCAATCTCAGGTTGACTGCTACGCTGCTGTAGATCAAAAGTTAAATTATTGTTGTTTGGGTTTCTTTTTCAATTTAACCTTTATTTATACAGGTAGTCGCATTGAGAGCCAAGAGAGACCTGTTCCAGACAAACGTATTAAAATTACAACAATAAAAAAAACCCAAAATAGCTACAGTTGTCTTATGTACACAGTCATATTAAAAACAAGAACAAGTTCCCAGAGATGATTTCACAAAAATATTTGTACGTCTTTTGAGGTCTGCAAGTGAAATCAAGTGAGAGAGCTTCAAATTTTTCTGCAATGTATTGCATGAAGACGGGGCAGAAAAGCAGAGTGCCTTCTTCCCACGCTCTCTACAAACTGATGGAACGGTGAATGTCCTGAGACCGCAGTCTGTAACTAAACTGTTTACATGAACAGTAAACCAGAAATAGAATTGAAGTTAAATTGACACCAGAGAATAGAAAATATATAACTTTTGAATAATATATTTTCTGTCTGTTAGTTAGAGCACTGGAGAACTTGCCTAAGACTTCCACTGATCCACTGGTCAAAAATCCGAGAAGCTTCGTTCAGAGCATCCTGATCTCCCATCTGACAAGCGATGCCAAGCACTGTCTCCCTTAGTAACCTGCAAAATATAACATCATTGAATAGCCTCAGAACCCTGACCCTGTTCCAACATGAGATAAGACTCATCTGTGCCTGAACACTTCTGTAAATGTCTGAACACAACTTGCCAAGGACTTAGTTACTTATCTGCACTGTCAATTTTCAAAACCAATACAGCACCACTTCTGCAATACCTCGCTTTTCATTACTTTTATGGACAGCATCATGCATATGTTATTAGCATAGGTGGGAAATAAAAAAGTAACAATACTTTGTTACTGTACTTAAGTAGAATTTTCAGATATCTGTACTTGAGTATTTCTTTTTCTGACACGTTTTTACTTTTTACTCCTAATATTTTCAAAACAGACTCTTTAGGGTCAACCGTATCGTTTATAGGGTTTATACTCAAGGCTTAAAGTGGGCGTGTCCATAAGTTGTGTTCGCAGTACTTCAGAATCTATCTACCACTACAGAAGAGGAGTGAGCATGAAGGGAGTTATGTTTTTTAAGTGGCAGGTAATTTCAATATCAATTTCATTTTTGACTGTCAGAGAAGTGTTTATGTTGAGGTTTTTAAAGCAGTTATGACGCCTAACACTGGAGCTGATGAAAGTCACCTTAGAGATTTTTACTTTTCCACAAAATACATGTTCTAGGTCCAGCCAAGGCCCCTCTAATAAGCTTGGTTTAATTCATTCTGAAACATATAGCAACCTATTGGAGAAGAAGCAGTGATAGAAACCTGGCAGTTCTTAGACCACCATTGTGTTTTAATTTTTACAAGTTTTTACACTCATCTGTTATGGTTGATTTTTCCATAAAAAATTCAAATGTTGGAGTCTAGTGATCTAAATATAAATATATTTGTTGGCCTTTTTTCAGCTTTATTAGATACACTCAACAAAAATATAAACGCAACACCTTTGTTACTGCTCCCATTCCCCATGGGATGGACGTAGAGACCTAAAATTCATTCCAGATACACAATATAACCATCCCTCCCAAACAGTGGTCACAAATCAGTCCA
>NW_005187574.1:1073807-1075624 GCF_000239375.1 Pundamilia nyererei | reverse complement strand
CACTGTTTGGGAGGGATGGTTATATTGTGTATCTGGAATGAATTTTAGGTCTCTACGTCCATCCCATGGGGAACGGGAGCAGTAACAAAGGTGTTGCGTTTATATTTTTGTTCAGTGTAGATGCAGTTAAGACTGATAGGAAAGCAAGAGGGGGAAACATGCAGTGAAGGGCCAGACTCGAACCCCAGCCGGCCACTCTCAACCATGTGGCGTACAGTCGTCTGTGCATCTGATCTAAACCAAGTGTGAGAAGGTTTATTAGGGATCAGTGAAAATAAGTAGTTTCTTTTCGGTAGAATCATCATTTTAATGGTGGCAGCTCCTCTCATGAGTGATATGGGTTAAGTTGTCCAACGTGTGAGATCTGTTTTTAATAAAGGAATCTGAGTCAACCTTACCAGGTCTGAGAGCTTGGCAGAAAAATGTACACCTAGATATCTAATGTTACCTGACTGTAGTGGAGTGCTGGTGGTGTTTTGAAAATTACAGTTCTGTTGCAGACCTGTTGATTTACTTCTGCGATGGAGTAGTTTGATATGGATGATAACTTATAAGTGTGATCGTCTGTACAAGCGAGGTTTGTGAGTTCCTGAGGAAAAGCAACACATCATCAGCATATAGGCTTGTCTTATGGTGTGTATTTTCAGTTTGCTGCTGCTAATACCTCAATAAAAATAACAAGAAGCGAGGCTGAAGCAGACAGCTCTCTCTGGTGCCCCACTGTAGGTAGTGAAGTAAGATGATTTGTCCTAACACAGACATTTGGAGAGCAGTAAAGTCTTTTAATCGAGTCTGTGAAGAATAAAATATATCCAGCTTAGAAATGCTAGTAAAAAATTCCCAGTTTACTCGATCAAACGCTTTCTCCACATCTATGGAGACAACTGTGGTTTCTAATTTGGTGATAGAGCAATAATCTATTAGTTTACATTTATTATTTGCTGACTGTCTACCCTTGATTAAACCTGTCTGGTCAGAATTAATTATGAATGAGTGATTTTTTTCTAATCTTCTGGCAAGGACATTGCAAAGTATTTTAAGGTCTACATTTATAGTAATAAATCACACAGCAATAGTTACGTTACAAAATACATTTTGGGGCATGTATTCTGTAATCTGTAGTGGAATACATTTTAAAAGTAACCTTCCCAAAACTGTGCAAGACACAGGTGACCTGCATAAGCTGACGATCCTCCCATGCCAGTCAAACAGCAGACCGTGAGTGTGGGAGGGTCGTAACACTGGTTATTAGGTTTTGGGGGCTTACTTTTTCACACAGGGCCTGGTGGGTTTGTATAGCCTTTTCACATTCATCATGTTGTATTTACCTGGTATTCAGTGCATATTTACCTACATTGTTAAACATTAAAGTTTAATTAACGATCTAAAATATTTAAGTGTAAAAAAAATGCAAAAAAAGAAAAACAATGAGGAAGGGGCTAATACTGTTTGACAGAACTATTAATGTTGTACCTCTCTGTCTGTGTTCCTTCATCCTCCCATCCAAGCTGTGTCGCGATTGCTTTAACATGGTCACGAAACAGTTGCTGGAGAAAAGAACCAAACATTTTTGTTAACTGTCACAGGAAAACCCTATGTGTGTAGCAGTGCAGAAATGTCACATTGCAATATAGAAATGTAGTTTCTTCTGAATCAGTGATTACTGAATTTTTACATACCGTATTTTCACGACCATAAGACGCACTTAAAAGTCTTAGATTTTCTTCAAAAAGTGCGGCGCGCCCTATAGCGCGGTGCGCCCTATGTGTTGTAAGGAGGACGTAGTAGAGAACACCATGAGAACGTTAAAGGGTGAA
>NW_005187574.1:1062375-1072352 GCF_000239375.1 Pundamilia nyererei | reverse complement strand
TTTGCTCCCGCTTTATTTTTAAATACGCATACGGTACTTGTATGCGCCCTATGGTCCAGTGCGCCTTATGTGTGTGTTAAATACAGTAAGGGCACACATAACTGAGACTGCGCCTTTTAGCACAGTGCGCCTTATGGTCGTGAAAATACGGTATTTGGACTCTAGTCTAGAGCCACCCCTCATTTCTTCATATTTTGCTGAGAAAACTGGAACATTTTAAACATTAATGAAAATACAGTATTTAAGACAAGAACAGAGTTTCTGCATTTGTTACAGACATGAAAGTCAATAATTCTTGTACACATCAACAACTCGTTTAGACAAGACTTGTTATGGGGGATTGGCTTGTATATTATGTATTGCCAATGCTTTCAGCTTCAGGTACATGAGCCAGTGCAGTGGTTCCCAAACTTTTTTTGCTAGGCCCCCCTTTGTTTTACAACAAAAATGTTCGACAGAATGGCAGATAGACAAAATACTGTTAATCTGACTATCTTCAGGTTTTACACGCTTACATACACACACGCAGTTACTGTCCCTCCATTTACAAAGGCAGAGGCGTCACGGTGTGATTATTTTACGTGTAGTTGTTTTTTCCTGTGTAATAATATTCAACGTTGCTGTCAATACATTTTTTAAAAATGCCTCTCTGTACAAAATGGGTTCAAAAACATAAACAGCTGTGGGATCCTGTTTGTCTGTGATTTAGACAGGGGGAACAAATCGTGGCAGGATCAGCCTGATGTTATTTGTATCCCGCTGTAACTTTACTGTATAAAGAGCTAACATCTCCAAAATGTCAGGAGTAGTGAGTCATTACAACAAGTGTTTGTGAACTAAAAATCAAGAATGTGGGATCCTGTTTGTCCGTGATTTAAACAGCCCAGCGCTGCTCCCGACGCAGGGAAAAGCAATTCTGCAGGGAGACCTTCCTCAGCACTAGCTGGACTGGCCATCGGGCATACCGGGCATTTGCTCGGTGGGCTGATGGTGATTTTCCGTTTTTATGGGCCAATTTTTTTTTTTTTTTTTTTGTAACAGCATGAACAATGAAAGGTGGTGGATTGACCAGATGCTGGCTGGTGTGTAAAATAACTTGGTTGTTTGGTGGCTATCGCGGAGCTTCCACAGATTCAGTAACATTAGCAAGTGGTGGAGGCCAGCAGGTGGATGAGGGAAAGGGGAGACAGGAGGAGGAGAGACCCGAGGCGGCCGCCGGTCCAACTGTGAACTGAACTTCAGGTAAGAAGTTATGACCTGCAGTCTCTCTGGGTCAGATATGAACCAAGTTTAGGTGGAGTTTATTTTCGTTGTGCTGAGTTTTTACTGTCAGTTACAACAACTCGTACTGCTACTAGCTAGCATGACGGAGTTTCTATACAGCTGGGTGGTGCTATGATGTTACTGATGGTGAACTTTATTTTATTCATAAGGTTAGTTAGTAGACTTGCCAACCGTGCTGTAAAAAGACGGAATCGTCCCTCATTCAGAGAAAATATTACGCGTTTCGTGTTGAGCTGAGAAGGGACGCAGTTTGTCTAGGATGGAAAAAGACACAAAGTTGGATTTATTCTGTCGTTACGCTGCACAGCTGCCTCTTCTTCTCTCATTCTCCCCCTCCCTCTCCCGTTTCTACTTCAATCATGAAACTGATCAATGATCAGCTGATCGGCTTTTCTCTCTTGTTTGTTTATCTCCCACTTTGCGTCAGAAAGAGGAAACCAGCGGATGTGGCGCTAAACAACAGCAGCACGTTTAAGCTTGATCAGCTGTTGTTAGAATTTATTTAATATTAATTTCTAGTATCAGCTGATGTTTGCTGGAGCCACAGCTGTAAAGCTGCTGGTCATGATGTCGGTTTGGATATGTGGTGAGAGGGAAACATGAAGATGAAACCAGAAGATGTCCTTACTGGATCATCAGAGCTGTGATGGAGAAACAGGTTTACCTTTTAGGTGACATGAATGAGTTGAAGGGCAGTTATAAGGGAAGGAAGAAATACACGGATACATCCATAGACTCGAGACAGAATTCACAATGCATTTTTGGGACTTTCAGGTGTTTGGACCAATGTTTTATTTTCTGATCAAACCAGAAAGCTTTAATGAGCAGCTAGACTTCTCTTGGATTAACTGGCTGAGTTAATGCAAGGCAAACTCCCAACTCTTGAGCCACGATTGCCCCACGAAAGTAACTTAACTAGTATTATTGTCACGGATTGCCGAGGCAAGCCGTGTGGGATTGTAGGAAAGGACCAAAAAGGCAGCAGCTCTGGTGCAGGTGAGTGTTTATTTACAGTGGTGGGTAAGTACAAACAGCGGTGGCGACAAAACATGAAACTGGAGACCTAAACTGGGTAAACTAAGAAGACAAACCAGAATGAGGATGCAGGGAGGTCCGGAGAAATACATACGGGAAGACGCAGGGAGAGCGAGGGGAAACAACACAGACGAACCAGCGATTACTGAGACAGAAAATACAACTTAAATACACTCACAACACAGGGAGATTACACACAGGTGGGAGACACAGCTGGGAGTGATTAACATGACGAGACCAGGGAGGCAAACTGAAAACACTCACATAAGACGCAGACCTTCACAATAAAACAGGAACACACGGGGGGGGGACAGGGTAAACACCAATTAGAGAACAGAACCAAAATCGCGAAGAGAAAACACAAAACGCTGGGTCAAAAGGACCCAGGATCATGACAATTATAACAAATGTCTTTCTTCTGGGTGCCATTAAGTAACGTACTGCATTACTTTTAAGAAAAGTGTTCCATGTGATATTTGTAAGAACTTTTTTACTTTACTCTCAATTGAGTAATGACCCGAACACTGATCACATCATCTGACATTTACAAACATTTGAGCACTCAGCATGCAATGTCTTTGATATGCTACTTAGAGATGGTGCTGACAAACCCAATTAGAATTGATAAGGGAATCAACAGGGAACCCAATCGATAAGTGTCATTTCTAATGGAATCGGAATCACTAAATTCTTATCAATTCCTAACCTTAGTGATATGTCCCTGTAAAAGTGAAAATACAGTGCAATCAGATATTAGGGTTGCTATCCACTTTTATCATATCGATTCTCTAGAAAACGAAACGTAAGAAAAACCAAAAACGAATACATTTCTGTTTAACTTAAGTAGTGTGTTGATAAATGCAACATGAAAAGCTTAAAAAAGAGAGACATTTCTTCATGACCTCATACCACTGAGCCATACAGCAATACTGGTAAGATGACTTGATCTGAACAACTATAACTGGGTTCCACAGTTCATACCGTCTGATTTGTTGGTATAAACCTTTTCATCACCACCAAGTTGGTAACCAATGAAATCAGCTCTGCAGGACTTGCACTCATATTATTATTCTTCAGATACTTGATCTGGGTTTTAACCTCTTCCTCAGAAAAAGTCTTGAAATTAAATATTTAAGTAAATTTGTATTAAAATCAAACAAATCTGTACCATACGGCTTTAGACGTTTATAACCATGAAACTCCTCTACTGTTATTCCATCACAGGCAATCAGTTGTGAAGATGTTCCTATTCATTATCATCCAACACCCTTTAGCATCCTTACTTTTATAGTTAAGCGCATATTAGTTTCTTCTCTATACTTAAGTTTAAACTTAAGTAAACTTTTACCCTGATGGGGGTAAGGCACAGGGTATCCAGCCTTAATCTGTTCTTCTTACACTCATGATACTATTAACATTAACAGTTTTCACATACCATATCTAATATTGCAGATTTATCACCTTCAACTTTGTTACTAATGTATCCAATTTTTAAATGTATTTTTTTTTAGGGGGGGCGGGGGGGTCAGAAATTATATCCTTAGACACATGTAACCCACTAAATACATACCTAATTGGATGATCTACACTATTAACAAAACCTTTTCCTTCCTTCCAACTTCTTTTTGTCTTTCCAAGCCCAGTGAGAAGCTCGTCAGAGCTTGTTAACTAAATTCTTCTCCCACCTCCACCTTTTCAACGCAAAGCAAATTTTCCTGCCCAAATTAGGAGGTATCTGCTTTAAGGCCGTGACAGATGTGGCAATCCCAGCTAACACCAGCATCAGAAAGAAGCATTTGAACACTGACAAATGCCAAGAGCTTCCAAGTGCTGTAGCAACAACTGGAGAAGATGTGGAAGGTAAAGTCCAACACAGAACACCCAAGGAGACACACACTTTGTATAGATGGCATATATAAGTTAATACGTATTTCTACCTATCTCACTGTTATGAGCATTATTTCCTGGGGACATTTTTCTAAATGCTACAGGTTGATATTATAATGTAGAAGAGAGATTAAAACTATCTCACCTGGTGTATATAATGGTAATAATATCAACGAAGCATGTGAAACTTGCACATTTCATTGCAGATGGAAACTCAATGTCTTACCCAAAGCACAAGAATATCATCTAAATTGCAGCTATAAAAACTATGCAGATAGTGGGATTAAAAGTTGGAAATGAGTTGAGACGTATTAATATTCTTTATTAATAACAGCAATAATAAACTGACAGGTTTATATACTGTGGCCTTGTTTTGTTTGTGATTTGTGTTTCTGCTTACAATGATTATTTGCTTTTAAATAACTGAGCGCTTAAATGTGAATCATACATAGAAAGACAGAAGTGTTAACATTGTGATTACCTGAAACTTCGGATAGAGTAGAGCATTGCTAGACAACATGTTCCGGACATAGGCAATGGAGGCATCCACACGGTCCCAGACTATATACTCCGTCTCACTTGTCAGGTACTTAGTGAGGTTGAAGGCGTGACCGTAATCTATAATGTCCGCTCTAAACAGTTAAAAGAAAAAAGATTAGTATTCTGTATTTCCGATTAGACATCAATGATTTGTTTATGCAGATTTCTTTGAGTGTTTTGATGATATCCAACCTTGCAAGAGCAAAAACATCATCAATATAGCTTGTGCGATCAGCTGCATCAAACTCCTGGGGGACAAGAGATTCAGAAAGAGTAACAGTGAGGCCTATGAATACTGTGGTATGGTTTGGCTCTGCCTCTTCATTTTCTAACTCCTCCATAATAAGAGTTTAGCAACCCAGATAAAATCTACAATATGATTGGTTGAGTGTAGAATAGAAATTATTATGTTCAAGTGGGGTCTGAAAGGTATACCAAATGGTTGGTTTGAAGCTGTTGACTAATAGCAGTCCACATGCGGTCATCATGGTTGACTCTGTAGAATCCAATATGATCATCGTTAACCTTTAGCAGCCCATCCGCTAATGGTGAGTAACCGGTGATGGTTTGCTCTGAAAGTAGTCATTATAAGAACAGTGGAGGAAATATTATGAGCAGTACTGTTTGAAAGTTTGATGTTTAAAGTTAATTGTTACTTGTCACTTCTCTGGTGGGGATAAATTCCCTGGTTGAGCGATACTAACTAGATATATTTGGGCTCGCCTCAAAGCACAGCTCAAGCTCTGGAACCAGTGTCTATCTATTTCCCCCAAGATGTGCCCTCAGTGGGAGGTGGCAGACTGGGATGAATTTACTTGTATCCTCTTGGTTCAATAACTGCATGTTCAGTGTTTTACCCAGTGGATAAAAGGGTTGCCTCCCTGTGCCATCAGATCAGGGAATGGGTCCCTACTGTCGTAACTGTGCACCAAATACCAGTTCAGAGTACTCAGCATTCTTGGAATCACTGGGTAGAATGGTGAACAGTGCTCCACCTGTGGACTCCACTGTTGTGCTGGGGCACTTCAACACTCACCTGGAGGCTTGTGACCGGGAGGAATGGCCTGCCTGATTTTTCAGTACTGATCCTGGATTGCCCAATTAATTCTCTTAATGCATGAGTCATGAACTCTGGGTATATATACTGAGCTCTCCATTAGGAATATATTGAGCAGCTCAGCTATTTAAGAGGGGTTGGGAGTACAGTTTCTTCTTCTCCATATTAAAAGGCGCCAGTTGAGGTTGTTCGGGTATCTGACAAGGATGCCTCGTAGACAGGTGGAGGCATCCTTGTAGGACAAGCCCAAAATACCTCATCTTGGAGGTCCAAGATGAGGTATTTTGGGCTTGTTCTACTGGCAGGAGGCCCCAGGGCAGACGCAGGACTCGTTGGAGAGATTACTTGTTGGCAAGCTTGGTAATGACTCGTGTCCTCTTGGATGAACTAGAGGAGGTGGTTTCCCTGCTTTGACTGCTCTCCCTACAACCCAAACCTGGATAAGTGGTAGAGGATGGATGGATGGATGGATGGATGGATGGATGGATGGATGGATGGATGGTTGGATGGACAGTTATTACCATCCAACTGGTTGCACTTAACATAGATGTCTCTCTATCTAAGAAGGTACCAGATAAAAACTAAACTATGTACTATCAATTGCAGCATCTCAACTTTGCTTTTAGTGCAAAACATTTATATCACTGTCCTGCCTGCTGGTTGTGGATTTGCTTTTCATTATAATAAATGTTTTGTAGATGACCACAAAAAATTTAAGCTGAAATACCTGCGGTGTTTTTGTCAAACATAAGTGACATGTTTTTGTCACTTTGAAGAGAATGCCATTGGACTGGAATTGTCCACTTGTACCTGGAACAAAAACACATTTATAGTGATCAATTCACATACATTTTTTTTACTTTTTATCTATTCTGTGACTTAACTAACATGTCCTTATTTAGTCATTTTCATCAAGAACAACAAATGCTCTCCTTTACTGCTAAATGCTCCAATAAGTCACAAGAAAGTCTCTAATTTTGTCTCTCCAAGATCTCCACGCTTCCTTTTATCTCAAACATTCTTGAAGCAGTTGTAAAACAATAAACAGATCGTCTGCAGCAGAATGGTTGATCTTAAAAGTTTCAGAGCTCATCACAGCACAGAAACAGCTTTAGTGAAGGTTACAAATGATCTTCTTATGTCCTCTGACAGTGGACTCATCTCTGTGCTTGTCCTGCTAGACCTCAGTGCAGCGTTCGATACGGTCGACCATAATATCCTATTAGAGTGATTATGCTGTAGCATGCTGTCATTAATGTCGCTGTCTGTCTCTGGGTCGTGGTATTCGCTTCCAGTGTCAGCTTTGTGTTTTGAGTCTGGGTCTCTTTCTGTGTTTATTGTGTTTCCTGTCTTATTTTGATAGTCTTTGTCTCATGTGCTTTGTGTTTAGTTTTGCTTCTCCTGTCTCGTTGTATCTAATTCGTTCCAGCTGTGTTCCCCTGCTGTCTCCAGTCTGTGTAGTTATTGTGTGAGTTCCTTTTTGTCTCTCACCAGAACGTCAGCTGACCTCCCCTCGTGTCTTTCCCAGGTTCTATTGTTCTAGTTCCTATAGTGTTTTCCTACTCTTGTTTTTTGCTAATGTCAGTCTTAATTCCCTTTTGCTTTTTGTTTGTATTTTGAATAGTTATTAATCAGCATTAATAAACAATTCGCCTTTTGTTAAGATCCCATCTCTACATGTGCATTTGGGTCCTGTTTTGCTAAACACAATCTGCGCCCCACAGATCCTGACAACTGGACCTAACTAAGAGTGAGCTGGCCCTCCGGTGTGATGTCTATTCCAACCTGTCCACCTGGAGCACCAACTGGCCTTGATATAGTTCCCGCACATATCCCTGACATCCTCTGACACTGGCCTCTCATCTTTTGAGTCGTCACTGGGGTATCAGTTGCCTTTGTTACCTTCTGTTAAGGGTGAGTGCACTGTCCCATCTGTTCAGCACCACTTATGCTGGTGTCGCGAGCTCTGGAAATCTGCTCAGGCCACCTTGCTGGGCACCGTGGAGCAGAATAAGCAGCTAGCTGGTCAATGCTGAACCAAGGAGCCTCACTACCAGCCAGGTCAGAAAGTTTGGAAGAGGGCTGTGATATTTAGTGCAGCAGTCCCCAACCTTTTTTGCACCACAGACGGTTTAATGTCAGACAATATTTTCATGGACCGGCCTTTAAGGTGTGGCGGATAAATACAGCAAAATAAAATGATACGATCAAATGCGCCAACAACACTGAGAGTAACATCCTCCTCTCTGCCACTTTATGCTCTCTGGTCGCTATGGTAACGTGTAAATATTTCTTTCAAAATAAGACACACAACTACAACACGGGAAAAGACCCAGGGAAACCGAGTTAACGATAAAAATCCTGAAAACCCTAAATATCACACCCGAGCCTCAACTCTTGCGGCCTGGTACCAAACGACTCACGGACTGGTACCGGTCCTTGGGCCAGGGGTTGAGGACCACTGATTTGGTGGACTGCTTATCAAAATATCAGAAGATTGTTAAAGCTGCAAATTCTGCATTTCTGTCCAGTGTAATTTCTACCCCAGAAACACAAAATACCAATAATGACAGAGCTGGAGCCGGTAACAAAGTCAGTCGGATGATAGGAAAAGAACATGGCACAGTAGAGCACACAGCACTAAAACTCTCAAGAATAAAATCCACAAAGAGCCACAAAACACATAAGATTTATAAATGCAGAGAAAATTCAACTAAAACCACCACTAAACAAACTGCAACTAAATACTAACTAGAACGAGGACAAATACTGAGACACAAATGCTGGGTCAATGACCCGAGGACCATGACAGCGACCATCTTGTTGATGGTCGCTGTCATGGTTATTTTTTTCTTTCTCATACCCAAGATCTGAAGGAGGCTGGCTAGTATCAGCTTTGGGGTCCAAGAGGAAACGCTTTTGGCTCAGTCTGGCATCCGTATCAGAGACAGACAGGTCCAGCACAGGATAACCCATCTGTTTGGTCCATGTATCCATGACTTCTGCAATCGGCAACCCACTCACCTGGATGCAGAGAGGGTAAATTAGCTATGTGCTAAGGAAAATGTAAATACTTTTCAAATACACTTTAATGCTCTTAGATTAAGATATTTGTAATAAATCAATATTAATGTCTTTGTATTAAGTAAATATCCGAGGTTGGGATGCTGGTAGTTTGGCTCAGGTTAAAACTACTCTCAGCCGCCAGTGGTAATCCTCAGCCTTCTGGTAGATGCAGCTGGTAGAAGGTATGGCATAATTTTGAAATCCTACGTCACGTCATTCTCAAGTTATTGCATTCACGAGACATTCAGAAAACCTGACCTTTGATCTTGACCTTGAGGTTGAGATCTATGAGAATTGAACTCGTTTGTGATCTTTAGTAGATGCACCTAACATTATCAGTTTCAAAATCATGTGTCTCTTACTTCTTGAATTATCACGTTAACAAGAGATTCAGAAAACTTGACACAGCGTTGCTCCTCCCGAGGAAATATGGACATATGGACAATTCTGAGCAACTTGTGGTGGTGAGTCGAAATGACAACATTTCCCACACTCCTGAGCCAATAAACAGAAAGGACTATAATCTCACCTCAGACACCTTCGGGATCTCTTTTCTCGATGATGATTTGGATTGGGAGGCCAGTTTTGGTTTAGCTCCTCACGGTAATGACAATATACATTCCTCTGAGATTTTTAGTCCTAATACTGTTCATCATGGTGGAAATAAGCTAAAACCCACTTTTGCCAAGTCTGTTTTTTCTAAACCTGGCCACGTAAAGTCTGAGACTGTGAAAACTGTTAAATCAAAGACTGTTGAGACTGTTAGACGTGGTGGTGGTAGGAAGCTAACTAACATTTTAGATGAGTCTGTGTGCCCCTCTGTTGGTCTTCCTTGGTCTCTTGTGTTCTGGGGGCCTCTGGATGTCTGGAGTTTTGATCTCCTCCATACCTGCTTCATGTCCTGGAGGACGGGGCTGTGGCCCCCCCACACCCTCTAGCAGATCATTACATGAAGGAACCTTTTAAAAACGAGCGCGTCCATGCTCACAGGTGTACACACGGGTGCTCGCACACACAAACTACACCCTTTTTGGCTCCTACCTCAAAGCACACTGTGTTCTGTTGATCTTATGTGCTGCACAATAATGTTTAATATTTAGTATTTACT
>NW_005187574.1:1052165-1060488 GCF_000239375.1 Pundamilia nyererei | reverse complement strand
CTCTGTTGCAGTGCGTGTGAGTCTGTGTCTTTAGTTCAGTCTGTGTCATGTTTCCTGTTTTATTTTGAAGGTCCTTGCCTGAGGTTAATGTACCTGGTTTCGCTTCCCCTTGTCTCATTGGGCCTGATTTGCCCCAGCTGTGTTTCCCTCCTGTTACCCATTCCCTGATTGCTCCCTCTGTGTATTTAAGCCCTGTGTTTCTCTGTGTCTGTGTCGCGATCTACTGTTTATCTAGCTGTGTGTTCTGTCAGTCTTCCGGTGTAAGTTTATTTTGATATGTCCAGTTATTTTGCATTTGAGTTTAGCATTAAAGCTGTTTTGAGTTCAAGTTTTGCCTCCGAGTGTCTGCACCTTGGGTCCTATTCCTGCCTGCACACAGCCGGTCATAACAGATTTAACAGTCTAGCAGCTCGATGTTTTTAGGGATTTCAGTTGCTTGAAGAAATTTCCTGAAATGTTAATATGATTAAGAAAATAACCCTAAATATTTCCTTTTTCTTTTAGCAATTGTGTATTTTTCTTAGTCTTAACACTAGCACAGACTGAAGGGCAAGTCCAAACATACACTGGCAAGAGATGCCCAGAAGTCGCTCGTTTTGGCATTCTTGAAATAGAAGTCTTTCAAATATTTCTGTTGAAAGAGAAAAAGACTTGATTACTCAGCTGCTGGGAGATTTGAAATTATAATTAATGTTAATCAAAAGAGCAACATCAATTTTTTAAATACTAAAAGAGCTGTGAGTCTATGACTTACTCGACAACCATCTCTGAACTCGTCTCTGCCCATCCAGTCCTCCAGCATCCTGAGAATAGATGCTCCCTGGAAAAAAGTTGAACAATTTTCATTACAAGGTAAATGGACTGTGTTAAATCCTCCCAATTCTTTTGATCTTTGGGCTGAAGGAAGAACAATACTCGGTGTATAAATGCTCACTCAACAATCCTTTATTCCATACAATTCAACACTTTAAGAGCACAAACCATCCGGATGGGGAGACAGCAAATCTCAAAAGGGTGGAGCGTTACTCAAACCTTTATAGCCTCTGTTGACCCCCACCTAGTCGTAAAAGCCTAAAGATGCCCTCTAACTCTCAGTGAGCCTGAGTTATGACCTTGGCTCCCTGTTTATCTGCTTCCAACGAGGGGGTGAAGCTCCTGTGGAATGTGCTTTCTGCACACAGTAGTCTCTTCTTAACTCAGCAGTATGAAATGTCATGAAACAGTAACTCATTCACAGTAAATCAATATAGGTTAATACAAACCTATCTAATGAGTCTAATGATTTTCACATTCTTTTGTCATTCAGAAGCATAATGCAAACTAGAACTACGGCGACATACTAATTATACTCTCTATAATAAGAAGTATGGTGTGGCTTACAGTAGTATAATAATTCACTCATTTCGATTATAGGCATAGGATAACATATGACAAAATAATCTCACAACTGATATCCATAGAGCAATTTTAATGTATTGTTGACAACTCACAGGACTTTTATAGTGCAATCTGCATCCACCCATTCAAATATAATATCCAGTATTTATTCTGTTCATCTTAAGTGCTTAATCTGTCACACACAGTCACGAGTGATACATGTTGGATCTTGTTTGCATGTAGTGTAACAGTATGGTTAACTTTTATTGTCTGAGTGCTTGCAGAGAGATCTCATACCTTGCTGTATGAGATGGCATCAAACACAGAGGTGATTTCAGCTGGGGTTGACACATCTACAATGATCGGATGAGAGGACAGCAGAGCGTCATCCACCATGACAGGAAGCACATCACTGATGATCATGATGTCTCGCTGTAAGACCACAGCAACACAGGTACTGAGAACGTCCAGGTGACTGGCAGTAATAGCTCAGTGGATCTTTAATGTGCCTTTAAAGGAGAACTCACCATGCCCCAGGTTGGTTCTGCTAATTCCACTCCGATGTACTCAAAGAAGCTGGCAAAGCCCTCATTGAGCCACAGGTCATCCCACCAATCCATAGTTACAATATTTCCAAACCACTGAAAAAAATACAACTGACATGAGTTTCAAGAGTCCACACAAAATAAGAAATTGCAAAAGCACACAAAACAAATACGGAAATAGGAAAAACGAATTTCCATTTTCTTTTTTCCTATTTCTGCTGTGTTTTGTGTGCTTTTGCAGCGTTTTTCTTATTGCTGGTGTTTTCTTAAGTCGCAGTTCGTTTGGCCTCTCAGGGCCACCATAAACTCTCTCTACATTGTTATAAGTGTGCCACAAAACCAACCAATCACAGACTAGGATGCAAAAATTCTGATTGGCTGTTACGGCTACAGCTGTAGCTAAATCCAGTGGAGTGGTTTGGTTTAAACTGTGGTGGACCACTGGAGGGCTCCACTTCCCCAGTGGACAGGAAATGGTTGCTGTGTTTTGGAGCGCAAAGTATTCAGTTGTGTGGTGATAGTGAATAAACCAGGAGTGATAATTGAGAGATCTCGTATCACCTGTGTTTATCTCCACAAAACTAGATTAAAACCAACAATGGTCTTAAAAAATAATATATTTCAAAATAAAATAATTAAACATACTAACTGCAGTAGCAGTAGGAATGCAGTAGCTAGCGAGTTGATTGGAGACCGTAACAGCCAATCAGAATTTTTGCATCCTAGTCTGTGATTGGTTGTTTTTGTGGCACACTTATAACGGTGTACAGAGAGCTGAGCGCGCAGGGAGCAGAGATGCTGAGAGCAGGTCTGCAGATGTCTGTGAGCACACAGAGCAAATGCCAACAACTGAGCGAGAGGGGCTGTTACTGTGTGTGTATATGGATGATAGCAAACACTGAAATACATTTCTTGTTCGCAGAAATGAATTTTGTTCCCTCAAATTAAACTTTTCTTCACTCAAAATAATTTTCTCCTCAAAATGCAACATTTGCCCTTGCATTTTTTTAACGTGTGCTCAGAATAGAGGCACAAAAATAACACCATATAAACCTAATGCAGACCGGTGAATAAAAAGTAGTGCACAGTTGTCTTCAGTATTCCAACACAGCAGTGCACTACCCTGTAAAAGCTTTATTGCTCAAAACATGTAAGAAGAGGGTTTTGTAAACATCAACTTAACTGCAATTTTAAATGAAAAACTCATCCATTCCTGTCAAATATCTGATATGTTGCAATGAATCATGTACATCATGCAAAAGGTTGAAGAACATATAAAGAATTTTTTAATTATACCTCTGGATTCTCAAATGAGTCTTTGCGCTTGCAACTGCTGAATTGTGACATACTGTAGAGGCCTGAACTAACCAAAGACCAAGTCACAATCAAAGTAAACAAGTACAAATGGTCAACAGACTGGCACTTTTGTACTTTACTTAAGTTCTTTATACTACATGCCTCATTCAGCCATTCATAAAAACACTTTTTTCTATCCTTTATATTTAACATTTCCGTTCTGATGAATGCATCGGAAAGCAACTTAGGGTTCCTTATCTTGCCCAAGGATCAGATTGAAGCAGCCAGTCTGAACAACCTTTCAATTAGCAGATGAGCTGCTCTACCTCTACCCCGACGCTTACAGAAACTGGTATTCCCAGTTTTCTCTCATCCAAGAAAACTTGGTTCAAACAAGAGTGGCTCCATGATGGAGCTACTGTTTTATGCTTTTAATTTAATTTTAATTAGGATGAATGACTAGTGATGTTTAATACTGATGTTATAGAACTCTACCAAAAACACCCAAACTCTATCAAAACAGTCTAAAAATTCAAACAATGTTTGCCATAGAAGAAGAAAAAGACACATGATCCGCTCTGTTATTAACCATAAGATGAAATCCCCGCTGAGCGGGCTGAGCTTGCCCTACAGAGCTTCACTATGTTAGTTTATGACCCAAATTAATGTTGGACTCTGTCGTTTTCTCTGGTCCCCTTCATTCTTTTCTAAGAGTGAGATTCTAGTCACACATTCTCCTTAATTTCTTGCTCAGTAAAACTGACTTGAATTAAACTGAATTGTATCATAAAGTTGGCATTTCAGTGGTACGTAATTCATTCTAAAATGTTTCTTTTAGTCACTACATAAAGCACAAAATATAAAGTATGCAATTTAGCAAAGTGGAAGAAAACATTTTCAGGAAAAATGTTTAATCAAAATATATCAAAACATTACCTGGTGAACCAGTTCATGTGCGATGACACTGGCAACTCGCTGCTTGTTGTAAGAGGATGACTGGTTTTCATCATAAAGCAAGTTGGTTTCCCTGTAGGTGATAAGACCCCAGTTCTCCATGGCACCAGTACCAAAGTCAGGAATGGCTATCTTATCTGGATCCAAACAGCAGAGAGGTACAAATCACCACACACACACATACATGATTACCTCCGATGACCACTGGGACCACTGTTACCTTCACCTTCCATATCTTCTCCAGCTTCTCGTGTTCCTCTTTCCTGATGTTTCTGTCATCACTACATCTATCTAGGGGCAGGGATAGCTCAGTAGGTAGTGTGGTGGCCCTGTGATTGGAAGGTTGAGGGTTTGAATCCACTGAACGGCTACCCTGCGGTACCCAATGGCTGCCCACTGCTTCACTGAGTGCATGGGTTAAATGCAGAGAGGAATTTCCCCACAGGGATCAATAAAGTATAAAGTAAGTATATGACTACGGCCGTCTTCTTCTGTTTGTCTACCACCACTATGTCCGGTTGGTTAGCCACCACCATTTTGTCCGTTTGTATCTGGAAGTCCCACAGGATCTTAGCTCGGTCATTCTCCACCACCCTTGGGGGCGTCTCCCATTTTTGACCTCAGGACTTCCAGGTTATACTCGGCACAGATGTTCCTGTACACTATGTCAGCCACTTGGTTATGGTGTTCCATGTATGCCCTGCCTGCTAGCATTTTGCACCCTGCTGTGATGTGCTGGATTGTCTCTGGGGCATCGTTACACAGCCTGCACCTGGGGTCTTGCCTGCTGTGATAAACCCCAGCCTATCACAGCAGGATCTGTGCTCAGAGCTTGTTCTTGTGCTGCCATGATTAGTGCCTCGGTGCTGTCTTTCAGTCCAGCTTTGTCCAGCCACTGGTAGGCTTTCTGGATGTCAGCCACTTCCTCTATCTGCTTTCCATGATGGTTCCTCCTCTTCCTCCTCTTATTTGGGTTTCTGCTGCCCGGGTACAGCCTCGGGTGCTGGACTTGGGGTGAAACCCTCCGTGCATGGTCAGGAGCTTCCTGGTCTTGATGTCAGTGGCTTCCGTCTCCTTCTTTGGTCAGCTTATTATCCCAGCAGGGAATCCGATCATGGGCGTGATAGCTTACTGAACGGTTGATCTGGGCTATCAATACCTACGCCCTGCCTGTGTTCAGGTACCCTGTGGGATAATAACGAGTACATAAGAAAGATGGCCACAAATGACCACATGCCCAGTGGATACCCAAGTGAAACCCAAGAAAAAGGAGCAAGAAGAGGAACCATCATGGAAGGACAGGCCCCTGCACGGTATGTACCACTGGCGAATAGAGGAAGTGGCTGACATCGAGAAATCCTACCAGTGGCTGGACAAAGCTGGACTGAAAGACAGCACAGAGGCACTAATCATGGCAGCACAAGAACAAGCTCTGAGTACAAGATCCATAGAAGCTGAGGTCCATCACACTAGGAAAGACATAGTAGTATACGTAGTATACAGAAACATCTGTGCCAAGTATGGACTGGAAGTCCTGAGGTCAAAATGCTAGACGTCCCCAAGGGTGGTGGAGAATGACCGAGCTAAGATCCTGTGGGACTTCCAGATACAGACGGACAAAATGGTGGTGGCTAACCAACCGGACATTGTGGTGTTAGACAAACAGAAGAAGACGGCCGTAGTGATAGACGTAGCAATACCAAATGACAGCAACATCAGAAAGAAGGAACACAAGAAGCTGGAGAAATACCAACGGCTCAGAGAAGAACTCGAGAAGATGTGGAGCGTGAAGGTAAGAGCGGTCCCAGTGGTACACAGAGCGCTCGGTGCAGTGACCCCCAAGCTAGGCGAGTGGCCCCAGCAGATCCCAGGAGCAACATCCGAGATGTTATAAAAAACCCAGCAGGGGCGAGAGGGGGATTTGTATTAAAAAAAACAAAAAAAACACAGAGAGACAGAGTTAAAACAAATTTTAAAAAATCTCCCTCTCTCCCACTGGAGGCTGGTATGTGTGTGTTTTTCCTCAAACTCTGACCTCTGTATGCCCCATATTTCATCCTGGATTGTGGCTTGCATGCTCACTAATTCTCACCCTTCCTCTTTCCACATGGAGCCTTAGGGTGTTAAGCTTCAAGTGGGACCCTCTGTGCACTGTAGGGCGTTTTCATGTCTTGCCATCAGTGGCATCTGTCTCCTCCTGTTGCCATATTATTATTCCAGCTGAGTTTCTGATAAAAGTCTCACAGCTCTGGCCAGTAGGCTAAAGAGATACAGCAAGGAAACATTGGCCAACAGAATAAATTGCCTGTTCTCCAAAGATCCATCCGAGGTATACTCTCAACTACAAGGGAAGAATGTTATGAGGGCTGACTCACACAGAGCTCAAACAGAACAATTCTGTAAGAATATCCCCGAAAACAGACGGCAACACACGACACCAACACCAAGTGGCTAGTGGACAGCAGACCACAACAACCT
Organism: Pundamilia nyererei; assembly: GCF_000239375.1. Classification (NCBI taxonomy): domain Eukaryota; kingdom Metazoa; phylum Chordata; class Actinopteri; order Cichliformes; family Cichlidae; genus Pundamilia; species Pundamilia nyererei. The sequence continues at coordinate 1,053,838 of NW_005187574.1, read as the reverse complement.
CCCAGAACAAGAACCAGTCAACATCACAAAGACAGACATCTAACAACGCCTTAAAGTCTGTGCTCTCTCTGCTGTTGTGTTGGTGTGTGTCGGGCTGTGAGCTGAAAAGCTACAGCCGGCGGTATGTGTACAACAACCGTGTGTGAAAAGTGGCCTATAAAGAAACATTGTCATGCAAACATCGTCGGGTCTGCCGTGATATGTTTACATTGGGACTTCTGCTCCTCAATCTCTGAGCGGTGTTTGTTTTTAACATAGTTCACAGTGAAGAACAGCTGCTGACATAATGTGGATCCGAAGATCCATAACTGGCCTACCTGGGGTTGAAAGTCTCGATAAATGCACGGCGTTTCGGCGGGTACACCGGCTTGTGTGACGCTTATTTTGAGCGATGAAGAAATAATAGAATATAATTGTATTTTTTATATTTCAATATCACAATAATCTAACAATTCAGAACTACAAGTTAAAAAAGAACTAATATAAATAAAATACACTTCAGCTAATTACTTCTAATTTATTTTCCCAAACCACGCAGAGCCGCAGTATAAGGACTAAAGAGCTGCAGGTTGCCGACCCCTGTGTTAGTTGGTTTCAGAGAAAGAAAAGAAAGCTGCTAGCATGACCCAGCTAATGACCTGACCCGAATCCAAGTAAAAATCTATGGAATGAACTAAATCTCAGAGTACATAGACGGTGGAACCTTCAGGATTTGAAAACTGTTTGTGTGAATGAATAGGACAAAATTATATCTGAGCAATGCATGCAGCTAGTTTCTCCATATACGAGGTGTCTTGAAGCCATCATCATCAACAAAAGTTATTAAATTAAGTAATAAATACATCTCAATGCTTTTTCCTTGTGTCGTTTCTCTTCATCATACTTTATTTGTGAACATCTATGGCTTGATTTCTTTGTCTAGATTGGATGGGTTTTTACGGACTGGTGCGAATTTCATATTAATAGCACCTTTAGAAATATATTTTCTTATAACACTAGTGACATGTTCAATCCTTATTTTACCCACTGTATACAAGTACCTAGGTATTCCACAGGTCAACAGGAACCATGATAAAAAGGCACGAAGGTCAATAACAGCCAAATAACGCAAGAAGGGAGCTGAGAAGCCAGAACAGTATTGATAAGATCCAAACCATCAATACATACAGCCTATCAGTCATTAGATACCCAGATGGAATAATAAGCATCTGCCAATCATGTCAAGACATCATGGGTTTACACTATCGAGGGACAGAGGAAGAGGATGGCATCATAAGGACAGCACTCAGCCTCTGGTCATGGCAGCATAAGAACAGGCCCCAAGCACCAAATCTATGTGGAAGGATATATCCAGAGTGGTCCCGGGATTATTAGGAGCTGTAACCCCTGCACTGGAAGAGTTATTGCAGCAGATTCTAAGCACATATCACAGGTCTCTGCCCAGAAGAGTGCAGTCCAAGAAATAGCTAAGTGATATGCAGAACCCTCGAACTCCCCAGCCCGTCAGAGGTCCCGAGCTTTAGGCTAACACACATACCACCCGCCTTGGGCTCAGAGGCAGATTTTTTTGTTGTTGTTTTTTGTTTCATATCACAGAAGTTGGTTAGTGTTCCATTTTCAACCTGAGCCTGAGGTTGGGAAGAGTCCCACAGCTCTGGAAAACCTCCTGTGTT
>NW_005187574.1:1042068-1051026 GCF_000239375.1 Pundamilia nyererei | reverse complement strand
GTATATTTATTTTATTTTATTCTACTGTATATAGTATTTTATTTTATTCTATTCTGTACAGTTGTGTACTGTATTTATTCTTATTGTATTCTAATTTTTGCCTCATAACTTTTGCACTGTCCACTCCTGCTGTGACAAAACAAATTTCCCACGTGTGGGACTAATAAACGTTATTTTATCTTATCTTACCCAATTTTGAGATGGAGTATGTCATGTTGAAATATTCCTCAAAATAGTCAAAAATGAGCTTGGTTACATTTACTGCATACAAAGCTGTGCTGATCTGACTTGGCTGGGCCCAGATTTTCAACTGCAAAAGAATGAAAAATACAAAAAAGTGTGTGACAGTATAAATCCAACAGTGTGAATTAATGAATCTTATCAATACTCTGCAATAGTGGCATATAAATGTAAACTCACGGGAATTCCTCTGGCTGAAGTTCTCTCTACATAGGCAAACTGGTGCACAGCAAAACATACCAAATAGGTGCTCATTGGAACAGACTTCTGAAAGGTGGTTTTGATTTTATTGCCTAGTAGTTGCTGAGGGGAGCCCTGGAGATAGACAGCAAAAATTTATTTGGATTTTCTGCCCTATTATCACAAGAAGAGCACCATCTCAACTGTTGTGCTTTGAGATGAGATCGTCCTGTTGCAGGAACTGATAAACATGACCTTGACTGTGTAACTGTCATCTGTGACAGGTGTACATGCAAGGTTTACACTACACTCAGTTAGATGGTAAAAAATGTCACTCACCACCACACCAACTGAATTTTTTTATCACATGCTAAGATAGACGATGTTATGCTAATGGGTGCAAAGGATGATAATGCATGAAGACACAGCTAGCTTAAGTGAGAGGATTTTCTTGCTTCCTCCCTATTAAACAACTGGCATGTAAAGTGCCTAACACCAAAACAGTTGTTGACCTTGAAAATACTAAAATGCATAGAAATCTACTGGAAAATTGGTAAATATCGTTAAAACATTATAAGGTTTAAAAATGTATGAAATTACAGTAAATCATTGCGACTTTTTAAAAAAATCAGTTTTCCTCTGTTCATGCTTGACTACTAATGAACTCTACAGTTAGGGCCAGAGCTGTCTCTATTTCACAAAGCAGCTGAGGTCTTTCAACATCTGTTGGACAATGCTTAGGATTTTCTATGAGTCATTTGTGGCGAGTGTGGATGCTGTTGCATGCTGGGACAACATCCATCAGGCTGATATTGTCCAAGATAAATATAACGCTGGACAACAACCCCCAACATTTCCATGATGTGCCAGCCAATCACAGGAGCGCGTTCAGTGAAACTGAGATTACCTAAATTCACCACTGACTGTTTTGCATTTTCAGGCATGTATACTTTTTCTACGACTTTTACTCACTGTACTTTTACACAAATACCAATTGTTTCCAATTTAAATACAGCACATAAAGTCTATTGTGATGGTAAACACACATGCTGACTTACCTCTACTGGCATGTTGGACAGCACGTTGTAATTAACATCATGAGTTATTGAGATGGTGTAGGTGGCTTTCTTGTTAGGTTCATCAAAACAGGGAAAAGACTTGCGGGCATCCGTTGGCTCGTGATCCGTAGCTGCAATCTTTCTGGTGTTCAAATCGAGGACAGATTATTGGAAAATTTAACTTTATTATTGGAGATTGTTTGAAACCAAATGTTCTACAATCTTTTTCAGCAAATTTTACTTTGAAAACTAATAATATGTGACAATTTAAACTAGAGAGTTAAGTTTAGAACAGTCATATTTGATTAATAACATCTTTCAGTTATTTTGTTCAGTTAGTTCTATACAAGCTAATGAAAACAAAAGTACCAGATGCCAATCCCAGCAGTACCAGGAGACTACAGGGGTTTTCCATTTAAAGTAGGACGCATAACCAAAACGTACATCTGTTTAAATCCCACATAATGTAGTGACTCTGAAGAAGTAAAGACCAAATAGCTGGTGAATTATAAAAAGTCTTCTATTGATAGTTTTTACCTTTTTTTTAAATATTTAAGCCACGTTACGGTCTACAATCTACCTCAATAAAATATGTCATAGAACAAAATGACCTGGACCTCTTTAGTGTAGAAATTCCATCAAAGAAGGAGCTCAGCTACATAAGAAATACAAGTAAAGTCATCAGTAAATATGTATGTAAAGTGAAATATGATAGGATGACTAGACTAAGTCTAAAATGATGTTTTGGTATACAGTGGTAAAGATATTCTGTATCTGTTCTTGTGATAGCAAATCTGAAACAGATGTCAGAGCAAGTTTTCAGCTCCACGTCCAATGAGTGATGCAGAGGGCAGGATCCATTAATTATCCACATCCACTGACCACAGCCGCAGTCATGTGGACGATATCTGTGTTGCTTAAGGATCCAGGAAAGAAACAGTTAGTAGAAGACTTCCTGTTCCTCCTGAGCCACAACCAACGACTCTGGTTTTTATCCAAGATAAAACCAGATAACACCAATTTTTACAACCATCATAAACCTGCTCTTGGTTGCTTCTCAGAAGACAAGTTTTACACAAAATATTACTCAATAATTAGTTTTCATTCTTAGCGGAACTTGTTTTATTCCAACATTTCAACATTTGCAACTTATGAACTATTGCATAGAATGTCCACAGTTATTTAACACCTATTAATACCTCCAGAAAAGACTGTAAGGCGACTCTGAATTTTCTTGAAAGATGCAACTATTTCATATGTCTTATGCCTTCTTGCTCTGTTCTTTTCTAATTCTTGATTAATGAAGATGTTTGTGTATGTTTGTGACAGAACTGAATCACATGACTTACTTGGTGATTCCATTCTCCATGTAGGTAACTCTGTAGAATCCCACCAAAGAGCCATTGAGCCAACCCTGGAAGTCTAGACTGAGGGTGTATACCTCTCCTGTGTCCAGGACAGGCAGCTCCTCTGTGGCCTCCACCACCACATACTGCTGAGCTTTGTATTCAAAGCAGCTTTTCACTGCCACTTCCCTCTGTCCTCCTTGGCTACTCAGCACCTTCAGCCTTGGCAAGGTACTGACAAATGTCTCCCTGATGTGGAGCCAGAGATGACGGGTGGGCTTGGTTACTTCAAGCTGGATATCAACAGTGCCTGTGTAGGTGTCATCCTCTAAGTTCGGCTCCAGGTGCAGATTGTAGTGGACGGGATTCACATAGTCAGGTAAGCGGAAATTCCTCCAGTCCCCACTGGAGTCAGTGGAAGGCAGGCAGGGCCCTCTGCCAGGTGAAGGGGGCTGGGGAGGCCCCGCTGTGGGGGCTGGTGTGGTGGTGGCAGCAGGAGTGGTGTTGTTTGATCGAGAGAGACCCACCCCGAGGCCCACTGCCAAACAGCACAACACCACTGTTATGCAGATGATGACTGCATGCTTGCGTCGAATAAAGTAACGCTTCTCTGGCTTCTCCATGTTCAAGCTGTCAACCATGGTAACTCCCAAAATGAAAAGTCCACCTGACAAAAAACCCCCAAAAAACAAAACACAGCTTTCTAAAGGTAAAGTGTTTAGCTGACCAGAGGTCAGAGCTGCAGGCTTTGGCTGCTGAATTAGCTGTGTGAACTGAATCAAGGCTTGCCTCTGTGGTGCTGAGGGGTGGAGAGAAAAATGAGAAGTGAAGAGTATCAATCTTTCAGACGGCCAGAAATCGGAAGGATTTAATCTGTCCTTTGAGCTTTCAGCACACCTCCTGTTAAACATCTACAATCTTCCTGTAAATCAGCAGCTAAAGTTCTTTTTTTATCAACTATGCTAAGCTGCAAAACTGAACGTGTTGTTCTCACGTGAAACTAAACAATACACATGACGCCTACATCTAACATGTGAACCACTGTGCATGTCAAAGTGTTGTCTGGTTTGAATTTGAAGCATCAGAGTCAAATTTCAAAGCGGCTTCAGCGCAGCACAATCTGTCTTCTTACAGTGCACACACTGCAGAAACACTCTATGATCTGGACATGAGTCAGCATGTGGTCTTTGGTCAAAACAGTGATTGCAACAGAGACGTATGTGAAGCCAAAACAATGGTTTTATTGAACTGAGCCACGGTAGAATTTCCACAAATATTCTTCCCCTGCTCAGTTCTGTGAACTCTGGAAAAGACATTACTGAAATATCAATTTCTATCATTTCTGTCCACAGAGATGATGTTTTGACTGGAAAACTAATCACGGTGTCGAGTTTTCATTGAAATCAACTACAGCTAAGTCTAGGATATGTAAGGGTGTTCATGCACAAATTCCTAATATTAGGAACACACCCAGAGAAATACCCAGTACAAAGTGTGCACTGGAACTACAGTAAGTGTTACGTTTGTTTGTTATAGTTTGTAGTATATAGTACTATAGTTTATAGTGGTAGTAGATAGACATTTTGAAGTGGGCAGTTGTCCATTCACACACACACACACACAAATCTGGTAGGCTGAATAGCCTCAACCAATGTGTCTTTTGGAAAGTAAAAACTTACAAATACTTCCTGTATTTGCTGTACTTAAGTAGAAATTTCAGGTATCTGTGCTTTACTTGAGTATTTATTTTTCTAGCAACTTTACTTTTACTCCCTCCATCTTTACACAAATATCCGTACTTTCTGCTTCTTACATGTTGAAAGCAGGCTAGTTATTTTAGGTTCAACAGTATCATCCATAGTGTTTATACTCAGGGGTTGAAGTGGGTCGGAAGGAGAGCAGGTGTCCGTCTTCTATAGCTACCTCTATAGAAGAGGAGCGAGTATGAACTGAGTTTTATATTTAGTGTTTCTATCACTTTAAGAGCGCTAACTTCACTCAGAGATCAGGAGAAAGATAAAGACAGGACCGGAGAGGAAGAAGAGCGGTTAGATTTAAAGTGATGTTTGATAAACCGCTAATTTAAAGCTTACATGCGATGTCATTATTGGATTTCATATTGTGAAACATCCTGCAAAACTTTGTCTTATTCAAATGTCGCATGAAAATGTAGTTTTATACTGGGCAGTAAAAAAAGTTGCTTCATTACTGCAACTTTTACTGGACGAGTTTTTAACCTGTGTTTCTACTTAAGTAAAGAAAGTCTCTACTTTCTCTGGTCTTTTGATTATGTATTTCATGACCTTCCAAAACCTCCCATAGGTGACTTCAGTGAGCACTTGTGATCTTTGTGAAAGCATGTACTTATTATATTTATGTAAGTGTTTTATAGAAGGTGTTGACACCAGGACGTTATGTAGTAAGTTTTGTTTCTACTGTAGTTAAAGTGTAAAAGAACGTTTAACCAACAGCTCATGTGACAGTGAGCATTTTGTGGATTTATTGGCCCTGTTATATCATACAGATAAGACAGTCGTAAATGTAATGGCTCCCTTATCCTTGAACTGTGCATAGGATCTGCATAAGAGACAACAATCACTGTCACTCAAAATTTTAATCACCGTCTAAAGTCATGATTCTTTCATGACGTTTATGAGACGCCATGAACCTTTTGTGTGTCTTATTTTTCACAGACATAAATCTGTTGGGCTCAGGTACAGCATGTTTTACCATGACCCTCACCTGGATTATCACAATGAGCTTATAGTGCAGACAGTGAAGTAAAAGGTGTGATATGGAGCTGCATGAGTGAAGAAGGCTGAGAGAGATTAGATTAAAATGCTTCAGTGGGTGGCTGTTGATGCACTGTACAGGCACAGGCTGACGCCATGATTGCCAGTCATCAATACAATAATAAGCATACTGCCAAAATGACAACATGGTTTCTGATGATGAGAACAGCTAAACTGATGGCTACAAGTCTGTCGCCTGACTCGTGTTCAAAGGAAACCTGTGCTGCATTTTACAGCAAAACATAGAGATACTTTGGTAAAAAACACAAAAGCCTGTCTCAAGGTTTTTGACGCTAGAAGTCAACATAGCGTTCTCTCTGTCTTCTTCCACATGTTCAGGTTCTAATGCATTTGTTGCCGACACCAGCACAAACAGGCCTGACTGTGAAGAGCAGTCAGGGCCTCCTGGCAGCCCTATGAGACCGGAGATTGGCTGTATGCAGTCTTCTCCAAGTTCTCTGGGTAGAGACCCGTTGGCCATATTGTCCTGCAAACTTTGACTGCAACTCTGTAGAAGACTGCCTATGGTTCCTAAGTGCTGACAGGGTAAAGAAAACATGGTGGGAGCCCACTTTCCAGCCCTTCTCTGGCATGCCCCATCATGCTGCATCTTGGTTTTGAAGCATGCCAGGTTGAATTCGCCCCATGACATGGGCCCTAGCGTTTTCAGTCAAAGATGTCTTGCTTGGAGAAGACAAAACTGACCACTGCAGCAGGGTCCATGCTCACATATGCTGCTAATCTGGTACAAATCAGGCACCTGGTTGTCAGCGCCTGGGGTACCAAAAGCTCAAAACAAGAGTCAATGGCAGAATAAGGTGTTTGACACTGCAGGGAAGCTTTGTGAAGTTTTTGATGGGTGCATCCCACAAACCTAACTCTGCTGCTCAACTCACAAATGCATTTTCCTTATAAATGTGGCACCATTTAAAGGGAATAAACAGGCTTTTCACCTGTATAAGATTTATTGCCAAGAACACAAACAGGCACATTTTGAAATTTGAACTGAATAAAACTTTTTTTTCACAAACATGCAGACTGCATCACAGAAACAACACGCACATTTTTGTCTTATGTTTTTATTTAGCGAGTAATTCACATTAACTGCTGCAACACTAGAGCTTTAACAAACAGTAACCTTTATTTCCTTTATTTTCCCACCGCCATGACCTCCGCTCTGTAACAAACACTGAGAAACTTCAGCAACAGTAAATCAAATTACAATGGTCAGGTAGCCACAGACTAGATCTATATCATGTTCCTGTCTCTTTGCATCTGCTGATTTCATTTAGTATTTTCTAACGTGCTCCAAAAAAGTCACGAGGCTTTGAGGTTTCTTGGCCTGGTTACTGGAAAATGGTGTGATACTTGATAGTATCTGATTATCCTTCACTGAGGGGACGTTGGTGATAGCTGAGATCTGGTATGGTTTCCTGTACTTTGATGGGGGTTTGGAGGAAATCTTTCTGGACTTCTTTGGAAGATGGGGTAGTTTTGTGATTCCCATGACTTTCAGTTTAATCAGGGCTTCAGAAATTCCTGCCATGTTCCGGGCTTGGCAGCGATATTCACCAGCATCCTTGTATGATAACCCGTTCAGGCTGATAATCGACCAGCGGACCCCCACCCGCGGAGATTCCTGCATAACTGGAACAGAGAGAGTTGTACAATCTTAGCTCTCGGCACCCTACATTTAGCTTTTTGCTTTTAACTTAAAAGAGTACCTTACAAAGGAAGTCTTACAGGCCTGGGTACTCCTGAGTCCCTAACAAACCAGAGACCCAAAGAAACTTTGGAGTTACACATTAAAACAAGATGTAGTTAAAAACTTTAGGAATGAGCTTATAAAATCAAAAGTTTCACTTGATTAAAATTTGGCCCATCTCATGTTCAAAATTATTTTCTCATGCACCTCTGGGCTGTTTTCATTGTGCATTCCATGTGTAGCTCTCTCAATGGAAGTCCTGTTCTGGGTGCTTGCACTTGTGCTTCTGTGATGGATGAGTGGTGAGTAAGAAAATATTATGTCTGTGTGGCCAAAGTCTCCTGTACTTCTGATGCAGTCAATCCGGCTCACAATAGCCACATAGCTCAGCTCATTTCTAGTGAATATTCTCTTGCAAGTGCCTCCGAGGGTTACAACAGAGCCCAATCCTGTGAATCTGATCCAACTTTAGCTTTAGAAAATAGGAATTTTTCATTGTAGCTTGCTTGTTATGCTGTCGTATAGTATTTTATTGTTTATTTTATAGTTTATAACCTAGAAGTATAAGTTAAGGAAAAGACATTTTGTAATATTTACTTTATGTCTGTTTTTAGTTTTATGGGGGAAAAGATGTCAACCATTGGACTAACAACGAAGTAAAAAGCCCTGAACTTACTTCTGCCTCCAACATTCGTTGAAGTCGTTAGCTGTCAAAGAGTTATGGTAGTCATGTGACTGAACTTATGATAAATCCTGCTGAAGTAAAATAGCATAAACTGCATGAAACATGAAAACTATATTCATATGTGATGGAGTTACTGATAAATCGTGTGAAAGTACAACCTAGAAAAGGAGAAAATGAAATGATGTGATTTTAATGAAGTAACCTCCTCCTTAGTTAAAGTAGGTGAAAACTCAGAGAGAGAGAGGCTGGACATTGGTTGACTGCATATCAACAATGACTGGAGAGAGAAAGAGAGGGAGGAGGGAGAAGGGGAGAAACTATATAACAACCCCATGCAGACAGAGTAAGTTGTCCTTCCTCTAGTTCTTGTGATGTTCAAGAAACACGGCCTGAAGATCTGGCCCTGGGAGTCCACAGATTAAATTAAACAGTACTTTTCACACTAAGGAGATACTAGTGTCAGGCTGATCCATGCTCCAGTCCAATTCTCCTACCCACATTTCCTTGACCTCAGTGATGTTTTTATTGAAGTCAAGAAAAAGAGGTTAGAAATAGGAGTCAGGAGACAGGGGAGACTTTGAGGCACACCCTCGGGCCAGTCGGAAAGGTGATTGGGGCAGAGAGGAAACATCTGGAAACACAGCTGAAACTCATCAGGAAAGCAAGACGAGAGAAGCAAAACTAAACACAGCGCACCTGAGACCAAAGACTGATAATGTGTGTTTGGACTTTTTCATCTGCTTTTTCAAAGGATGTAGACTGATGCACTAAGCTAACAAACAAAGAAAAAAACAACACTTACATGTCCAGACATAATCAGTGTTGGTCAAGTTACTTGAAAAAACTAATCAGTAACTAATTACTGATTACTTCCCCCAAAAAAGTAATCCTGTTACTTTACTGATTACTTATTTTCAAAAGTAATTAATTACTTAGTTACTTTTTAAAAACA
>NW_005187574.1:1033951-1041411 GCF_000239375.1 Pundamilia nyererei | reverse complement strand
AAATCACGGTTTTAGTAACGCAGTAACGCAGCGTTCCTACGGGAAAGTAACGGTAATCTAATTACCGTTTTTGCAATAGTAATCCCTTACTTTACTCGTTACTTGAAAAAGTAATCGGATTACAGTAACGCGTTACTGTAACGCGTTACTGCCCATCTCTGGTCACCACACCCACGGTGTGTGTGTGCAAGTGTTGGGGTCCGACGTCACAGTGTTTACAGTAGTTCAAAAACTTTATCTGTTTGTCAGTGTCAGTGAGTTTTTGGATGTCTATGTTATGAGACAGGGAGTGCTTTCATGGCTTTCATCTGGGGTCCTAAGATCCACAAAAATATTTTAATTAAAACAGGCTAGTAACATCTTGTAACATGTTTTTTGACTAAATTCATCATGATATCTACTACTCATTACAACTATGAGGAGAGCCAAAAACTACGTAGGTTCAAATATTTGATAAATATGAATTTAAAAAGTCCAAACACAGAAACTCTGAGTCAGACTATGACAGCTCTGCTCTCAGCTTTATGATAATAATGTACATTGTGCACGTCTTCCTATTAAAACAGGGACTTTTGTTTTTGTGAGTTAACTGAGCTGCATATCAGGTGATGCTGCAGAGTAAACTCCATTGCTACTTCTACTATTACTTTTGATATTAATTATTAGTGGTAGTAATCATAATATTTCCAGTGCTGTAGTAAAGTAGTGTACAAGATTACTTTCTGCAGTGAATAAATAAAAAAGTAATAAAGGCCATAATATTGACATTTTAAATTCATCAGTAATGATCCACTTAAAATTCCCAATCTTTAGTGCATCGCAGTGCTGAGTCTCGCATGCATTAATGTATTAACTGTCAGTTGGAGTTAGGGAACCAAGGGATAAAAACTGGTCAGAACAATGAAACAGCCTACCTACAGAAACTGAAGTGTTCACTGCACTTCAGTTCTAAATACTTTAAATACCTTCTCCGTTATGGACGCAAATACAGATACAATACTTTAAGTAGTAAGACAATCTGAAGCACTGTATGAAATAAAAATGTTTATTAGAAGCGACAAAGCACCTGCACTTACAACTCTCCAAAATCCTAGGCAGCTGTTCAGAGTTGTCAAGGTTGTCTTGTTGGCAACAATCTGTACAGAAAAACAAATCACAGCATGACTCAACTAATTCTCAAATGTTAGTGACATTACTTGACACCCGAGCCAGCTTACTTGTGTAGGTTGAAGTTTTAATCCAAGTCAGTGTTGGCGTTGGGTAGCCAGTGGCGTCACAACGTAGGATTACATTGCTGCCCATTGGGGAAATTACCCTGGTGGCCGCAGGCTGGACTGAAGGCCTCATACAGCGGGACAGCTCAGCTTGGGTCTGCAGCAACTCTGACTGACTCAGAGACTTACTGCACATCAGCAACTGGTCCATAAGAACTACAGTACTCCCCAGGGTCATGGACAAAGACATCAGCATGGAGATCTGGCAGTCACACAACCAGGGATTGTCATGGAGACCTGGGTATCCAAGACAGTTTAACTTATTCACATTTAATGTCATTTGTTATTGTTTATTTAACCTTCATTTAACCAGGTTAGTCCTACTGAGATCAAGGGAAACCTGGTCTTCAACTGTGCCCTAGGTTGTACTAAGGGCAATTGGCCCGTTGATCTCAATGCTCTACTAGGAGTGTACAAGCTGAGAAGTTCAACAAGATAGCTGGGAGCAATGTTATTTATAATTTTAAAGGTAAGTAATAGTATTTTAAAATCAATACGGTATTTGATGGGAAGCCAATGCAGGTCAGCGAGGATAGGGGTGATAGAATCAAACCTGCCAGTTCCAGTTAAGAGGCGTGCCGCTGCATTTTGAACAAGCTGCAGCCTGCGGAGAAGGGTAGATTGGAGGCCAAAATAGAGAGAGTTACAGTAGTTTAATCTAGAGGTAATAAAGGCATAGATACGTTTCTCAAGATCCTTACAGGGCATGTAAGGCGTGGCCTTGGCAATTTGGTGTAATTGGTAAAAGCCAAATTTAACTACAGTGGAGACTTGTTTATCGAGTTTAAAAGAACTGTCCAAGAGAACACCCAGGTCGCTTGCAGTGTCGGAAAGAAAGGTAGCAAACAGCCCAAGTGAGCCTGTTAGTTGGCCCCTAGGAATATGGCTGTCAAAAAAAACAATTTCCATTTTCTTTTCATTTAAAATGAGTGCGTTACTCAATAAGCAATCCTTAACTTCTCTCTTACAATCAAAAATCAGTGTAGTGACGGTAAGACATCCTCAGTCAGATGAAAGTAAATTTGAATATCATCTGCGTAACAATGGAAGGAAATTTGATATTTTTCAAAGATGCGACCTAGAGGTAACAAATACAAAGAAAACAACATAGGGCCCAACACAGACCCTTGGGGCACACCACAGGAAAAGGGGGCAACAGAGGAAGAGTAACTTCCCATCGTAGCAGCGACGGACCTTTCAGAAAGGTACGTCCAACTTCAGAAAGGTAACCAACTAAGAGCACTACCCTTAATGCCTACCATGTGCTCTAGCCTCGTTAAAAGGATATTGTGGTCCACTAAATCAAACGCTGAGGACAAATCAAATAAAACTAAAACTGCTGAGCGCCCTGAATCAGCAATTAAAAGGAGGTCATTGAAGACTCTCAACAATGCCGTTTCCATACTATGACGTGCTTGAACCCAGACTGGAATTTATCAGTGATGCTATTCACATCTAGATAGGCCTGTAGTTGCAAAAGCACAATTTTCTCTAGAATTTTAGCCAAAAAAGGAAGTTTGGAAATCGGCCTATAGTTTGCAGGGTCATTTTGGTCAAGGCTACTTTTTTTAAGAACAGGTTGTACTACCACATGTAGTATGTTACAAGAGTAAGTTTGATGTTGTTCTGACTGTAATTTATTCCAAGCATTTATTGCCAGATATCTGCATGCTTCCCAATTCAGTCAGTGTTCTGTGGACTACAAATTGCAGAAGATCCATAGATCTGTGATTTTAACTTTCATGTTTCCAACAAGATGTTTCCAAGAGTAGTTTTATAAATATTGAATAATAATGGGACGCTCTTTTTTACTTACAGTACTTGAATGACTCCTCTATCTGTACAACTGCCTGTGAGATCATTTGCAAACCACTCAAGTGCTGGTTGAGAAAAAACAATGGTTGATAAGCCAGTATCAAATAAACAACACTGCTTCTTATCAAGAGTTTCGGTTATATCATTTATGACCTTGAGCAGTAGCAGTACAGCAACAGCAGCAGTACTGTGATTTTTTATGGAAACCTGACTAAAAGGAGACAAGGTGGCGTTAATGGCCAGAAAATCTTTAACCGTATTACTGACCCGAGATTCAAGCACTTTACCAGAACTGAGAGTTTAGAGATCCATCTATAATTATTTAAAATACTAGGTTCACTTTTCTTTTAATAGAGGAGCAACAATGGCAGATTTGCAATCCGAAAGAACTTTATTTGTAACCAAGTAGGTTGAAAATGTGACACAGTGGTCCAATTATAGTTTCAGCTGCTAGTTTTAGGAGAGCTGGTTTTCAAGGATTAAGTTCTTTTAGCCCTCATAACCTCTGTTGTTGCAAAGGGAGTCAAATTAAAAACCTGGGTACTGCTACTGCTTCTTTCAGTCGAATTGTCAGAATTAAATAAAATAAAAAAACAGAAAAAAAATTATTAAAGAAATATACTAGATGGAAAATTAACTAAATTAACTAAAATTAACTTTGCTTAGGCTGCTGCCCCCGCGACCCGGCCCCGGACAAAGCGGATGAAAATGGATGGATGGATGGATGGATGGATGGATGGATGGAAAATTAACTAGATTATGACAAGATAATAAAAACTTTATGGCCATCCAGAATTTCTTAGAATTTTTAAGGCACTCTGTTGCAGAAAAATATAATTGAAGTAAAAGTACATTTGTTGTGGGCAGTCTATCCTTTCACTGGCACCACGCGTTAGTAAAACTATCCCTTAATGTGCATTTCACTCACTTTTTTGACTTAATGATGACCACAACTAATAGATATCAACTGCACAATAAAAGATTATGTCTTACTATTGCTCCAAAACATACTGTACCCAAAATTCTTCTTTCCACTTGCCCTTCACTTTGTCCTGGAAGAGGAAACCAAAGATCCAGCAGCTCAGCTGGTAATATAGTCAACCTATTGATAGAAAAGGAAAAGAGAACTGAAAACTTGAGCAAATCTGTTGAAGATTTTGTGAAATTGGACCAACCTGTTGCTGGACAGATCCAGATATGTGATGTTAGGAAGGAAGAGAGCAGCATGGGCTGGAAGACTGGACAAACGATTGTTATGTAGACCCAGAGTCTGGAGACGGGGCATGTCTCTGAGTCCCTCCCAGGGAAAGGATGTTAGGAGGTTCCCATCAAGACGGAGCTCTCGCAGGGCTTTCAGGTTGACAAAGCTGCTTGGGTGGATCAGAGTTATTGAGTTATAAGTTAGCCATAAGAACCGCAGCTCTGACAGGTTGTAGAAGGCTGCCCTGGACACCTTGGAGATCGGCGTCTTTTCTAGACGAAGTTTGACCGTGTCAGCTGGGACACTAATGGGAACAGCTGTGATTCCAGGGTCACTGCACTGGACCAACCTGATGAGTTAAAAACAGGAGTCTGAATGAATAAATCGTATACAAACAGGCAGATAAAACATTATGATCTGTAGTGACAGTAGGGAACAAGTTAAGGTTTGAGAGGTGGAGGCGTGCACAGGAAGAAGCACGACAAAAAGCAAGTCAAGTGCAAGTGTGAATGAGAGCGAGGTGGAATAGAGGCAATGGACTGGTTCTTATATAGCTCTTTTCTACTCAAAGCACTGATTCATCCATTCACACCTATTCATTCAAGCACGTTTTTCTATGCTTTTTCTATTTAAGTGCTTTCTGTCACGGCACTGGATCGGTGTCCCAGTGTTTGTGTTTTTGTTTTACTGTTCTTTGATTATTGTTATTCATGGTTTTGATTATCTTTTGTCTTAGGTTCTTCGTGATCGTACTTCTCTCTCCCTCAGTGTATAGTCTCTATCTCCATGTTTTCTCGGAGCCTTTCCTGTGTTCCTCGCTTCATGTCGAGTCACCCTTGTCTCTGTGTTCATTCATCTCCTGTGTCTCCCCTGTCAGTCGTGTCTCCTTGTGAAGTCCGTGTCTTTGTGCCTGTCTTATGTTTCCTGTTTTACTTTGACAGTCTCATGTCCTGTCTTCAGTGTTTTCAGTTTTGCTTCCTCCCCATCTTATTATGTCAGATTAGTCCCAGCTGTGTTTCCCTCCTGTTTCCCATTCTCTCATTATTCCCTGGTGTATTTAAGGCCTGGGTTTTCCTCTGTTCATTGTCGTGTCATTATACCTCACATTGCTGTGTGGTCCCCTTCTTGCTCCTGGTAAGTCCTAGTTCTCTGTTTCTGGCTTAGTTTCCTAGTTTTGAGTTCCGTGTTTCTAGTTTCTAGTTTTCTTAGTTCATTTTTGGAGATCTTGATTCAGCAATAAAGCTGCCTCCCTTGGTTTATTCCTTTGTTTTTGAGTCCTGCATTTGGGTCCTATTCTGCCTGCCACACCACACTAGCCATCACAGAATGATGCAACACTGATCTAGTTAAACTTTTTAGCCCTGTGGCTATGAAATTAGTAACAATGTAACAGACTTAAAGTTAGGTCCACTCCGTCTCTCCCAGGCACAAGACCTTTTAATCAACAGCAATGCTGACTTCTGGACTCAAATCTGCAATAACACTTTCAACTGCATCAAAAACACAAACTTACAACTCATGGCACACTGCACAGGTGACAGATTACACAAAGTACGATTTACTGAATTAAACAAATTTACATTCTACTCTCAAAACACCCCTGATACTTACTTGCATGCCATTTGGCACTGCACCCCAGTTAGACACTTTTAAATTCAAATCATCTCACATGTATCTTAGGTGACTTATCTATGCAATTGCAAGGTTAATACACTTTTGTTCCATTTACACCTCTAAATATCACCAAGAAGGTCATCCTCGTAAACTGTAAGTAAAAAAACTTTATAACAATAAAGCAATGGAAAAATCTCCTAACAGACTATTTATATCTCTAAAAGCTTGAATTCAGGAGACAGACAGATTAGGCTTAAAACGTTCCTTTTTGTACATAGTCAGAGCCAGAACAGATGACCCTGAATCCTCCTTTAGTTATGCTGCAATAGCCCTAGGCTACTGCCATCTTCCAATGATGCGCTGTTTCTTCCTCACTCACTTTTTTCACTCATTATGTGTTTATACACCAATTTGAATTTAATCATAAGTTATTATTCATCTCTGGCTCTCCACAGTATGTCTTCTTCCCCTCATCCCAACAGGTCATAGCAGATGGCCCCGCCCCTCCCTGAGCCTGGTTCTCCCACAGGTTTCTTATTGTTGAAAGGGAGAGTTTCCTCATTTTTCAATCTAATTGTTGGGGTGTTGTCTTTATTATTGTAGGACTTTTACCCTACAATATAAAGTGCTTTGCGTGATTGTTATTGTGATTTGACGTGATATAAATAAAGTATTAAAGTATTTGTACTTCATTACTTCCTACGACTGCTGCTAAATATAGCAAGTCATAGTCCTAGTATACAAAAACAAGTATTGAAGCCAAAGATTTAAAACACAAGCACACAAAACCATGAGCTGTACTTGTTGTGCTCTTGCAATCAGGCTTCTCTGATAAAACAGCACAATGCATGCAATTAAGAAAGTTGAGCAGATATTCTTTTACTTCTAGCAATCAGACTAATTTAGCAAGCTAGCATTAAGCTTAAACCCACAAGATAAAACTGCAGTTGAACTCAAACCTCTGCGGGACTCACACAGGATGCAAGCAACTATGTCACACAGTGAAACTGAAGAAAGAAAATGAAAGCTTGAAATACCAAAGTAACGAAATAAAGAAAAGGATAACTGAACTCCAGAGTATTGCAATTCACTAGTGAGAACACCAAAAGCCAGACTGAAGTAGAGTTGTTCCTGATGCTAACACAACAGCCTGGCAGGTGCAGTAGATGTGGCAAGTTGGGAAAAAGAACTATTGTTAATGTGTGATCATCTCTAGAACTGCAAGCGATTTCACAGATATTCACAGATGTTGAATATCTGAAGAAGAATTGCTGACAGGTGACAATGAGGCTCAGAGTCGACTTTGGCCAGGGGGGGAGAAAGCTGGGCAAATGAGCAAGAAGGCATACGAAGCAAGAGCCTTTACTGATGGCAAAGAACTAAAGACCTAAAATATAAATGGTATATTCTATAAATCAAGGACAATCAGTATAAAAGAACACTATTCGTAAACAGTTGACTGGAATAATGTCATGATTCGTTGTGTGGCAGGCAGGAGAAGGACCCAAGATGCAGACTCACAGACACGGGGATAAACTTAAAGATCACAGTTTTAA
>NW_005187574.1:1031798-1033500 GCF_000239375.1 Pundamilia nyererei | reverse complement strand
AACTCAGGAAACAGAACCTAAACAGGGAACTGAATACAAAAATACAAGAGAACTAAGAATACTGGGCCAACACGGCCCAGGACCATGACACATAATAACTGATTTCATTATATAGTAATTGATCTGCTGCACTTATTTTACTTATTTTACTATTTTAAATGCAACTTTTTCAAATTAATTCGTTTAACATATGTTCCTTTTTAGGAAATACTTTCAGAATATACCATAAAATGGGTTACACGTAACAAATATGTAAAATATACCATTAAGTATAAGCAAAATCAGTTAAAAACAACAACCTCCCTACGCCATTTGGTATACATGAGGCTTGTTACTGTCATTGGTGACATCCTGCTCTGTGATATATTCCATATTTATCAAGGCTTCCAACTCAAAGGTTCGTTTTTCTTTACATATTAGCAATTATTGATAATGTTACTTCGATAACAATATGCAGCCGTCATGAGATTTCTGCTATGTGAAGAACCGATCTGCTTACCGTTAATCATTACAGTTTTATTAAGTTTTATTATCTTTATGTCAGTTTCAGTGTTCTCAATTAATACCAGACGTATTAGGAATCTGCTAAAAAGAAAGGCTCCGTTTCTTATTGCCAATAACAAAGTGCTGACTGTTGAATATTATTCAGGAAACCCGTGCATGTTCAGAAGATGCTTCATTTTGGAGAAATCGATGGGGAAATGATATTTGTTGTTCTTTTGGTGCAAAATGATCAGCAGGTGTCGCTATTTTAAAAGGAAAATATTAACACTCTCAATGATAACCCTTACTTATCTTCCTATGTTGCCCAGTTTTATCAAAAGATGTATTCTTGATGTAACAAACACGCAGTGCAGAACATTTCTTAGGGAAATTACAACATAATAACAGGTAAACTCACAAGGAATTTAAAGAAACATGCAACACGAAGGCCTGCCTGAAATAACCGATTCCATAAGAAACCCTAAGACAACAAATCACCAGGCAATGACAGATTAACAGGAGAAGTTTACAAAACATTCATCACAGCTCCTTTTCTGCTTGCTATGTTTCAAGAATCAACTGATAAACAAGGAACTTCCAACATCATCACAACAAAGAGTGATTACACATATTACAAAACTGAATAACTGGAAGCCAATTAGTTTACTACATAATGATGCAGAAGCATTTGCCTATAATCTTTGCAAAGAGACTGAAAAAGGCCACAAAATAATTGATGAAGAACAATTTGGATTCGTAAAGGGAGACACATCAGCAATAACAGTAGTCTTCTATTAGACAGTTCAGTTAAGCTGTCTCCTGGAACCTCTAAAAGTTTGATGGGTATAAGGCAAAGACGCCTGATGGCACCTTCTCTACTCTTGTTAGTAATACATATAATGGCGCATTACGATGAATGATTGTTTTGGGCACCAGTTTTTGGAAAACAGTTCAAACTGTCCTAAAGGATTATCTTGTTTTAGGATGAACCCCTGAGCAACTGAGCATCTTCATGCAGCACCAAACAGCCCCAGACCGTCACACTTCCTCCTCCATGTTTGACAGGTGATGACACACACTGTGGATCCATCCTTTCACCTACTCGACGACAAAGATCCTGTGTGATGAACTGAAGATTTCACATTTGATCCATCGGTCCATAATACCTTCTTCCAGTCCTCAGCAGTCCAGTGTTGGTGTTTCATGGCACAGACGAGCC
>NW_005187574.1:1018233-1030552 GCF_000239375.1 Pundamilia nyererei | reverse complement strand
GGGGCCACCGCTCTAAAAGATCTATCACCTCTGGTTTTAAAATATGTTCGAGGGACTACCAACAGCCTTTGATTAGAAGATCTCAGGCTGCGAGAGGGAGTGTGGGGTTCTAAAAGATCAGAAATGTAAGCAGGGGCATCACAATTCAAAGCTTTAAAAGTCAAGACCTTCATGATATATCACAGATGAGATGACAAGATAAAAAACAATATACTGAAGCAGTCGACAAAAACACGGAGCAGCAACAGCGGCCAAGCCGAACACAGGCGCCATGTTCATCATGTACATGACGCTCTTCTGTCTTCTTACATGACATTTACTTAACACAGCACCAATACCACCTCTCCTGGCCTTGCTGGTATAACAACACAAAATGCCCTTTCTCACACCCATCCCACTCCGTGTGCTTTTCCAGAGCAATAAACATGAACTAACAATGCCTGTACCTGGAAATAATAACTGTTATGCATACCCATACACGTATATATATATTTATATAAGCAAATGCTTCGTTACAATATCACATCTCCTCCCCCCTTAAGTCAACTACTCCTACTTGTCTACAAACAAATGCTTATACTGAAAAATGCTTAACAAGGAATTAACACATAACTATGGTAACCATACAACTTTCTTTTTTTAATGTTAACTAGGAAGATACGTCCTTCCTGTGAGATCAGACTGCATTGTTTGCTCTATTCCTGGAAGATCTCATTCTATCTAACAAAGTCCATTAGAGTCTCTGGTGGACGTCTCTCTCTCTGGGAACGTTGCAACACTGGTGCCACTGAGGAGTCTACAAGAGCCGGAGTCTCCGGAGCATATGGTAGCTCCTGGGGCTCCGATGATGGTTGTGGCGTGGTGCCCACCCCTGATGGCAAGCAGCACTCAGGAATGGCTTCCATGTCATGTAATGGCTCCACCTCCCTGTCCGGTGCACTAGGAACAGTGTCTGCAACTCATGCTCTCGCCTGATCCACACGTTGCTTCACAGTTTGACCCGATTCGATTGCAACGATGTAAGACCATCGAGGGAGAGATCATCAAGGCCAGTCGATGATCTCACAGTGACTGCTGGAATCCACTTCGGACCATAGGAGTAGTTTCTGATGAACACCTTGTCCCCTGGTGTGAACTTCTCAGTCTTTTCTAGATGTCACGATTCTCTTTCTGTTTGTGCTGCATTTTTGTTTTCACATCAGGCACTAGCAGTGTTGGAGAGTAATGGAATACATGTACCGCCGTTACATATTTAAAATACAAGATATGAGTAACTGTATTCTGTTACAGTTACCGTTTAAAAAGGTGGTATTTAAAATGCAGTTATTACACGGCGGTCTTTTCCTGTTTCATAAGGCTATGAACTCCATATTTTTGGTTTCCATGCTGGTGGAAACCCAAACAAAACACGCATTAAGAGGCTCTAATGTCTGTGTTTCAATCTCGCAGCCCATGTCACCTCTACTTGCAGCCCACATAATGACGTAAAGAAATATTTTAAAAAATTATTCACAAAATGATTTAATATGAAGGCAATAGGCAGAGTGTTACAGGCATCGCCCTGAAGCATGTAGCCTGATGAGCAGTGTAGTCCGTGCTGCAGGGAGAATGGACTGCCATACCCGTTACGGAATACGTTACAAAATACATTTTGGGGCATGTAATCTGTAATCTGTGGTGGAATACATTTTAAAAGTAACCTTCCCAACACTGCCAGTATCTAATGTTATAAAACAGCACTGCTGTTCAGCACTTATACTATTGGCACTACTGATACTCGGTTGTCACAAGAGTACTGCAATGTGATGCCACATACTAAGAAAATGAGCAGTGATCATTGAGAAACAGATTACATACACATAGAAACACAGAAATGAAATCTGAGCCTCACTTAACCTGAGTTCTGCTATTCCACTTTTCCCATCATGGCAGGAACATAAGGATGGACAGGAATGGGCCGCTAACAGAAGCGACTGCAAAATGTGAAAAAGTACCAGCAGATGCATCCTTTGTCAAATTAACCTTACAAAAAGACGGCCTTTTGTATATCCATGTTAGTAGCCCTATCTCTCTGATGTTGTTTCCAAGGTGCAGAGTGAAAAGGAATCCCAGATTAGCTGGGATTACGCTGCTTACGAGTGGCATGTAATCCCACACTTCAATCAGAATAACACATTAAAACATCGGGGCCAGCCTAAGGCTTTTTGAACCTTGTGGGGGGTCCGCCTGTGCACCGCCTCCTAATAGTTTTGTACATCACATCGCAGCATAAGCATTAAACAGTCCTGCTAATGTTTTCACACACACCATGCTGGGGGTGGAGGTGGTTGAGAGGAAGAGGAGTGAAGGGGCACTGAAGTATCGTGGTTAGCACAGGACGGTCAACATCAGCTGGAGCCTTTGGAGTTTCCTCCCACAGTCTAATGTTAGGTTAACTGGTTGAGTCCATATCATTATAAGTAAGGTAATACTAGTGCAGACATGTTAATTAGATCAAAATAACATTACCAATTACACGGAAAATGACACCCGTGACAGCACTTTATTGTATCAGTGAATTAACGAAAACACCATTTTTACTTGTTTTACTGCCCCATAAATGCACATCACCTCAAAACTTTAAAACTGTACTGCTACATTACAAAGTAGCACAAAGCAACATACAAAGCATGTCACATAACTCAGCAGAAGCACACTGAGACACCACATACAAGCACAGGGCTCCTCTCTGAAGGTGATGCAAAATGATGCACATCCACACCGCTATTTAATGGGTTCTACTTTAGACTCAGATTTAGTTTAATCATGCTGATAAACTAAATGAACGCGAGTGATCACATACCTGAGGAAGTCTGATTATGAAATCATGACATAAAATAAAAAGGTTTTGTTTAAATTAAAAAAAAACAAAGTCATGAAAAACGTGGTGATGTGGTGGTTAGCAACTGTTGCCTCACAGCAAAACTGTTCTGTTTGGGGCTTTCACAGGTTCTCTCCGGGCACTCCGGCTTCCGTCACATCCAAAGACTGTGACTAAGTTAATTGGTGTGTTAGCCCTGTAATAGACAGGGCGTGTGCCATCTGTTTCCCTGGGACAGCAGCTTCAGCCCACACAACATCAAATGGATAAGCAGAAGAAAATTGATGGGCCTATTTCCAAGCAGACATTTGGAGATTTACTGAAACTGCACTTAAACATGACTCCCAACTGTAAAATTGTATGAATTAACTAATGTGTGCTTATCTACCCAAAATGTTAGTAATAGGAACACAAATTTTTTGGCACACTACCAGGAAAAAAATACATGAAGATGGTTAAGGCCACATTAAGACAAAAAATATTACTGATCATTTTGAGAATAAAACTGAAATTCTAGTCCAGAAATTCAAGGAAAAAAGTGGAAATACTATTTTGAGAAATGTGGAGCTTACAGTTGTTTCAAGGCAAACTGCTGCTATACCCTGTACAAAATGTCTTGTGTAGATGAGTTAGTGAAATCATACCTCAGAGTCAGTTTTAGTTTCAAGGAAACGATTTAAACACAGTGTGGTGATAAGGGGGTGAAAAAAGTCAGTGCAGAGCGTTGCATGTAGTCACAAGGGGAAAAACACACAAACATGGATTTGTGCAAAATGAAATGTTGCCAGTGGACAGGATATCGTGCAGTAAAGAGGATGGAGGACAAGACATGATAAGACAGCTGATCAGTTTGTGTCGCTGACTCATCTACACGAGGCTGTTTGTACAGGGTATAGCAGCCTTGAAACCACTGCGTCTCCATATTTCGACGTATTTCATCTTTATTCTCAAAATGATCGATAATAATTGTTTCCTTAATGTGGTTCTTTTTAGTGGAGGAAGCATGTTTCCATAGAAACAAGCTTCCATACTATTTGCCGTTTTTCCGAGCATTTCCACGACTGTCTGGCTCAGTGTTCCACAGAAGTGAAGGGAGATAACAACGCTGTCATTACTTTCCTGCCCTGTAGGTGGCGCCTTGTCACAGGGTCGATGAAGTTTAGACGCTTAAAAAAATCTGCTGGCTCCCGAGATCGAGAACGCGCTGTGAGTCGCTTCCCCAGCATGTGTTTACTCCTAAAAGTTCCTGTCACTGTACTAGCAGGACTATGTCTGCTGTGACGCCTCCTGTTAATGGCCGGCATGTTTCTCATCGACGTGAGTTAGAAGAGCTACCAACGGAAAACCGGAGAAGACAGCATATTCCTCCGCCTGTCCAGGGTGGAAGGCAGGCACCACTGCACAGCCAGCGGCACCGGGTAAAGCGGCCGAGCGGCGTTTGTTGAGCTAGCCGTAGCCGCCTTTTTCAGATTTCATGCTAACATTGTGGCAAACAGGGCCGAGTTGTCAAGATCTGGGAGCGGTTTCACCGTGTTAGCCTGCCGTCAGGTTTAACTTTGTTTTTGAGCTTTATCTGTTGTCCTAACGTAAACACTTGAGTCAGATTCCATTCAGATGTTATTTTATTCGAAGAATTAAGCAAAGGATCCGCGGACAGGACAGGATATAACTTAAGTCGGGATATTATAGAAGCCATGTAACATCATACAGTATGAAGTTAACGATCCCGTCTTTGTGTCAGAACACGCGATTGATCATTGAACCCACAGTAAACTTGACCAGTGGCAGTGGGCCCTACTTTAAATATCACAAATCCTCTGTTATTTCTAATTGTTTTCTTTATTATTTCATTTAATAAAGAAAACTGCATCTATTGTGGTGTTATTAGTTTAGTAATCGAGTTTTTAATCGACTGCTGCCTTATTAATGAGCAACGGTAAATGTTCCAAAGTGGAAAAACAGGCATTTCAAAACTGATCTGCTCATTGTTTTGTGTTTTGGAAGTTTCAGTGTTTTAAAATTTCATCCAACGTCTGTCAAAGAAACATTTAATATTTTACAGAATACACTTTCCAAATGCGAAAGTAAATAGATGATCTCCAATAATCGGAGGCAAACAGCCCTGACAGCAGCGTGTCTGCATGTTTAATGAGAGAGTTGTCAGCACTCTGAAGCCTGTGCTGCTGAAAACGGATGTTGTAATGCTGTAGATGTTAATAATAATTCAGTGTCCAACCTAACAGCCCCATGTCAGTGGCTCAGAGCCCATGTACATTTTATTGGCCTGTAGAAAGAAAAAAAGCCTTTATTCTTATATTTTTCTAAAGCATTTGCTCTCCGGAGTGTAGGAGGACCCGGTTCCACATTAAACTCTCATCATCACTGCTGCTGTTGATTCTTCCTGTTGGGAAACTGGTGGGCTCTTTATCCATACTTTCATTATTGCAGGTCTGCTATGGTTAGCGCTATAGAGTGATGCAGTGAAACAATGAATTTTTATAATCGAGTTATTCCAAGTACTCGATGAATATGCTTGAGTTGAGTTTTCTTCTATATGAACTATAAATGTGATGCTTTTTCACACAAGTGCAGCCGTGGAAATGTAAGCTCGTATGTAGACGTGATACGTGCCAGTAAGCAAAGCTTTGCTTGACAAAGGTCCATTAAATGATCTTACTTTTTGAGCGCAGTCTTGGCCTCAGTAGATGTGAGTGTGTTTGGCAGGGACTAAACCGGGCCTTGCTGTATTCTTTCCCATCTCGTCACCACTGGTTACATCTGTAATGCAGTGTTTCCCACAGAATTATGTAGCATTTGGAGCTGTACCAAAGGCCGGGGCCACCCACAGACACTTTTTAATTCATTATAAATACTACCACATTAATCGTCATAGTAATTTGTATCTTCCTAGCTGAATGGATTCAGCATTAAGCTTTGAACTGTATCTAAAGGGACACTTACTTTATCCTCAACCAAACAAACACGAACACACATAATCGTGTTTGATCAGCGTGTTGGTTTGTCTGTAGAAATGCCACGCTGGAATGAAGTTTTAGCTTGACTTGTCCAATCTTGTCGAGTCTTACTAGTCCTACTGGTTGGTTTGCTGTCTTGGGTGAGATGCTGCCTTTATGGAATCTGAACTGTTACAAAAGTGGACAGTATGAGAACTGTGCAGCACAAATGGAGGCTGTGGAGAGAGACTGAACTACTACACAGTTAACTTCTGCGTAGATAGGCTTCTAGACTCAGCTTGTAGCATGTTCCATTAGGTGCTAGTACCAGGTACTTTGTATTTTAAGTACCTACTCAGCTGGGGTTGCAAGCAGTCTGAGACGATCCACAAATGTGACATCAGAGGACTGCATGTCACTGATTGCCTAGTCATTGGCATCACTAGATGAGGCTTTTGTAGGACACAACTTTAGACCACAAAAATGGGAGCTCTACTAAGTTGCCTGACTTTCTTTAAATCATAACAGAGCGTCTTTTTTTAGCTGCAGCAGAAACTGTTGGAGCACACTGCTGAATAAGAGCAGTTCATTAGTAGATGCACATCCAGTGTGATAGCCACACTGCTCTTTAAACCGGTCAGCTCACTTCTCTGGCTAAGCTAAAACAACAGCACATCATTACAGATACAAAGAAGTAACTGAGCGTTATAATTATGTGCTTCTCAAAGCTTCCGCTGTCACTGACTGTAGCTCTCTGCAGATCTCCACAGTGCAAACACATTGTGGCTGTCAGTTTCTCTACATACTGTCTATGTATAGTTGAACATTTTTATTTACGTTTGCTATTCATCTGTTCACAAGTTGAATTATTCTGAGTAAAAGTAACGTCTGAGGTCAAGCGTGCGCGTACTCGTTTCTCACAATGTTTCTTTTCATTTTTTCACTTAGTCGAGTAAGGGGTTGACAAAAATCTTCACAATCAGACATTTTCTTGCCCAATATATTACAGGATGCACTATAAGCTGTCTTACATTTTATACAAGTGTTGCATTATTTTACCTGCCATCTGAATTTAGGAATTCTTAAATATATCTTCGCCTCCACAGACTGATGTCAGCCAGAACCGCCCTCGAACTGATCCCAGTGCAACCTGGTCCCGCACGAATGATCCCAGTACCAGAGAGCCTCTGTTGGACGACTGTGAGCGAATGGGGACTCTGTTTGGTTCGCTCAACAAGTGTCTGCGGGGAATGGGCTTCAGCCAGATGTACTTTGGGGACAAAATAGTGGAGCCGGTCGTGATCGTCTTCTTCTGGCTGCTGCTCTGGTTCCTGGGCATCCAGGCCTTAGGACTGGTGGGAACTCTGTGTATTATCATCATCTACATCCAGAAATAATGTTGATGATTTGAGTGGTGCTTGGTGAAACTCTGGAGAGGCCTGTACTTATACACTCTTGGTGATTTACGATGCTTTATAATTGTGATTGTCCATCTGGAGCCTTCACTTGCTTTCCACAGTTGATGCAAACAATGGAGACTGATTAAAGAAAAACCAGCACAGAGCCAGATTAATGGATTTGATCATCTTGCAGTATTTACCACAGAGGACGCGGTGTCAGTTTGGGGTATTTTTGTGGCTGGTTTGATTGCATGCACGTTTGTGTTCATGTACATTTTTGGGAGAAATATTAAATGAATCCCACAAAGATGATTCACTAATGTTTGCAGTGCACAGTTCACTGTGAATTGTGTTGAGTGTAATGCTAACAGTGTCTCATTTTGGGCCGGATGTGGTTGTGATTGTGTGTCTTTATTTGGGCAGAGAAGGGCTGAGTGCATGAGTGATGTAGAGGCCTTCATGCTGTGAGCACAGTAGCTGAGCTCTGGCTCATCGTGCTTCACTCAGTCCTCATTCTGCATCCACATGTTTCTGCATCAGGACAGAGGAGGAGAATCCCGATGCATGGAAGTTACAGTGACCTGATGGGCTTCCAGTGTGTCAAAGATCATTCCACAACGACACAATCTGTTGTGTGTTTTCTCAGCCTGCACAAATATGGCGACTGTTTTCTTTCTTTCTGATTTTACAGTTGTTACGAAGCAAATTGAAATGTAATTTCCAATGTGACAATAATGAGACTCGGAGCTGCACGATGTGACGATGTGACGATGTGGAATTTTGACTTTGACGCATACCTGCACCCTCACACAGCCTGCTGAAAACAAACCGTGTTGTGCATGTTTAAGAGTAACGGTAACATGAACAACTTAGCGGTTACGCTCAGATTTCAGGTTTATATGGTGGAATTGTAATAACAGCGCCCTCCTCTGGTTGAGTCCTGCACTACACCTGGCCTGTCAGATTTATGCAGAGAATCGCTGTCAGCCTGCATGCCCACACAGTGCATTGTCCGTTCTAACAGAATTTGCCTTGATATCAAATTATCTAAATTGCCATCGAACTTTGAACTCCCATCAGCTCATCTGAAGACTTTATCGGTCATGCTAATAGTGAACACAGCCCGTAATCTCTTAATATCGTGTCATTGCCAGAAACGCCTTTAGTCTCCTTTGCAATGATTCTGCAGGATTTTATTAGATGGTTAAAATTATTTGAATAGATTTCAAGTGAATATCATTAATGGAGTGTTGTCATCCACCCACATAGTATGACATGCATGCTGCTGGGAAAAGGAGAGAAAAGAAGAGACTGAAAAGTTTATTTCCGCCTCCAGGATGACAAGAAGAGAACACACAGTTCACCACAATGTAACCAGTTTACTTAAGAGCGAGGTTATCTGAGCACGTAATGATTTAGTGGTTCTGGAGTTTTTTTCTTTGACTTGAAAGTGGAAAAATTAAGCTAGAATGATACACTGGCGAACTTTGAGGACTAATTCCTGCCCCATGCAGCTGATCAGAGCCACTGCATGGTCTCTGTGGGCAGTCGAGTATTTCACCGCAGTCTTCCACTTTGTGTTTGCTAGTGTGGTAGAGTCGCTGTGAACATCAGGCCAGGATGTTGTATGTTCCTAAACTAAATGCGATAATGAAGATATTGTTATTTTGTTAAACACAAGTGTGTGACAGCGTGTTCAGCTGAAATCCTAACATCACACACTTTAATGTGTGCTGTGCAAACTAATCTGTGACCTCTCGGGTTTCCAAAGAGCTGAATGCTTAAAACAGCAAATGCTGATGTGAGTAAACCCTGGACTCGCCTTTGCTCTTGTCTCAGGTTATTTAAGTATATTTGTGTTCAGACGTGCAGGTGTCTACATTAACTACACTCTAATCATGGGGAATGCATAATCACAGATGGTAAGCTACTGATTTCCAATGGCCAAGCTACATTTGTCCCTCCTTTAAGATGCTGCAATCAGCTATTATCAAAAGAAAGTATTTTTCATATGGCAAACATGTCATCTAATGATATTCCAGTGTATTAATAAAATGTTTTTAAAAATATTCTCTGGTTGTACTGTGTTTAAAAAAAAAAGTTATTCCCAGAAAGTAACAAATTACTCTTTACTTAAAAAAAACATAAGTAATCACACCATGTAGAAAGTAATTTGTTACATTAGTTCCATCATATTTTTGTTACTTGGCAACTTAATATGGAAAGTTGTCTGCCATTAAACAGCACAAGCTTACAGTAAGTTTGTAGGTCTGTAAGACTAGGAGGAGATCAAAGTGCCAGGACATTGTGAGACCACACACTTTGAGCATCGAGCTGCATCTGGTTTGGATGTCACGTCCGCATGTTGTCTTTGCAGGTGCTTGCAGAACTTCAGTGTCATGTTTTGCAGCAGTAGGTGTTTCTGCACTGGCACAGTTTATACCTTATTATCACATTGTTTTTCATTTGTGTAATAACTGGCTGTAATACTCACGTCTGCTCTCCTCCAAAGCGGTACATCATTGCCGCTTGAATGAGCTGAACTCAGGCAGTTGTTGCAAACGTTTACCTTATAAGCCCCAACAGATCATTTCTATGCATCTGTCATTCAGATTATTAGTACAGCATGTTTTATATATTTTAAATCTGTATGCAACAGTCCGTAGTAGTCATCAGGGTAGACAGTCGGATCCATTCTACAAGTGAAACGTTGTTCTGCACTTTTCTGTGTGTGAGCCCACAACTACAGATTACATGTATTCACAGTGGATGGTAATCAGCTCGTGCTAAGCTGTCAGCGTGACATACAAATAAACTATAATATAAATCTCAAATATTTATACACTTATGGCAAATTGAAGTAAATGTAAATGTAGGTGGTATTTCTGTCGAATGTACTGCTTATTTTTCATAACTGCAACACTCTGAATACAGTGGTTCGCTCGCTAGGTTCTTTTCGCGGCCTCGCTGTTTCGCAGATTTTTTGGGGGGAAAATGTGAACACTGTGTTATTGGTTTGGCTGTCAAACATCTAATACACCATGGATCAGCCTTCGCCTAGTCTCCCTGATGTGCACTTCTTCTGTTGCAACACAGTATTTTATTCTTTTGTATAGTATGTTATTCTACTTTATCTTCTATTCTATTGTTCTTTTCTTAATTTTTGCTGCTTTTAACTTTAACTGTCCACTTCCTGCCATGACCAAACAAATTTCCCAGGTGTGGGACTAATAAAGGTTTATCTTATCCCATCACATCAGAGTCACCCCGTGGTATTCTGAAGACAAGTAAAGACAATAGATATAAACACAGAAGCAGCACAGATTCCTTTTGGCACAACACCGGCTTTCACGTCCTCGGGGGACGTAGCCCTTGTACCTTTTTGACTTTGCTGTGTGGGTATGTGTGTCAGTGATTTGAGTGTAATATTCCCAAATTTGTGTGCATTTCATTTCCAATACCAGTTTTGCCTTTTTGATGATACGAAATGTTCTTTTTGTCTCAGCTTTTGTTGCTTTGCTGTAGTTTCTCTTCACACACATGCCCACAAAGTTATGGTTGATGTGATACGATTTACAGGAGCGTAAAATCTTCACGTATTAGTCAGATCTGTGGTTACTGTGGATGAATCCTTACTTGCATTAACTGTAAGATGAGAAAACAAACACACTCAGGTCTGCTGTAGCTGCATTCTTCTAAACAGCTGGTGTGGGTATGTGCAAAAGCTCAGTATACAAATGAAGAAGTCACAACAGGAAACAGTCTTTTTGAGGATTTTTCCACATTTCCAGATGCAGCAACCTTCCTGTTTGTCATCTGACAACCTGAGAGAAGAACAAGCTTCCCACCTGCACTGCCGGGTTACAGGACGTGTCAGTCAAAATGATACCAAAGATCTGCGCAAAATCATTTTC
Organism: Pundamilia nyererei; assembly: GCF_000239375.1. NCBI lineage: Eukaryota > Metazoa > Chordata > Actinopteri > Cichliformes > Cichlidae > Pundamilia > Pundamilia nyererei. The sequence goes on along the minus strand of NW_005187574.1, from coordinate 1,019,424 downwards.
TGACACCTTTATTCATTTACAAAGAAACATCAACATATGTTGCAGCCTATACAGATGACTGTGAGCAAAATGATCTGCAGATGAAAGTGCATCGTCACACAGATCGACCTGCAGTAACACAGGTGTACACTTTGATATCAGGTAAATGTTTGAGACCAATAAAAGTTGAATCTCATGGTAACAAAGATCAATACAGTCAGAACACAAAGATAACATTCAAAGTTTTAGTTTTAAATTATGTATATGCAGATAAACATACTGCATACACTAACATTTACAAGCAATGTACAGTATATATATACAGTGCACTCACCTCCACAAACCTGTGAAGGCTGAAATATTCAACAGGAGTCAACATACAAACCTTTTCAAGTATATCTGTCGGAGCGATTTTCCTCTGGAGAAATTCTGACACCAATCAAAATTTAAAATAAACATTAAAAGCAGCGACCTGTTAACGCTTTAGAAACAGCTGCTCAGCTCCAGCGGAACGATCACATCTTCTACCACACTTGACAAAGCAGTAGTGCACACACTTTACTGTACACGCCAGACTTCTGGGACCACATCATTGTCATGTCAGACCTGTAGACACTTCACATGAGAACTGAAGCTGAGCGTGAATCAATTACTGAGCTTATATTTCATGAGTTAAAGAAATTAACAAACTACGTTTGGCATTTTGAGTCCGACTCCTCACTGACTGAGATTTTGAACTAAAAATAAACAGACAATTTCAAGACATCACACTGGACAGGGGCAAGCTGCTGTGACTTTTTTTCAAGAGTTATTTATTGAACTCCTGATAAATCCAGCTCAGTGTCCATTGCCAGCCTCCAAGAGGATGCGGCTGGGCTCAGTGAATTTGGCTGTGACGATGTAAAACAGAGCGGGTCCTGGCACGAGGGCCAACAGCGGCAGGTCCTGTTCCAGCTTGTCCAGTCGGGAGATCGAGATGATGCCGTATGCATGCAGCAGCCAGTGGCTGAACAGGACGATGAGACGCTTCTTCTTGGCAACCAGATTCTTAAAAGACTGTGTTCAAAGGAGATGGGTTATGGTAAGTGGACAGAGAAGAGAAATAACCCATACACATATGTCAGCTTCCAAACGCAAACAAACATGTGCAGTAATGACAGCAAACCAGACAGAGTCCTGAACATACATGCATACGTGTGTGTGTGTGTGTGT